>NC_060120.1:260893995-261197025 GCF_021461395.2 Schistocerca americana
CTTTCAGTGTTGAAAACTGCAACACAGACTGCATTGCGTTCCACTAAAACAAAAAACTCTATGTTCATGGGCTCGGGGTGGGGAGGGGGTGGGGAGGGGGTGGGGAGGGGTGGGGAGGGGGTGGGGGGGTAGGGGGGGACCCCTGCCTCCTGCCCCCGCCCCCTCCCCGATATCTACGCCCCTGGTGGTTATCTGTAGCCTTTAGTGTACGAAGGAGCTCCATTTTCAGTGGTTGTTCTGTTTGCTACACAAACCTGTTTGAGATGTGATCTAATGGTGGTTCGAATTGAGAATATCCAGTATTGAGGGATTGTGAAGTCTCGAAGAAATCCTTTTATATTTGACATCTAGCTGAAAACCCGGTGTTGCCTGGGCATTTATTTATTCCATACTCTCGCTCTCGTAGTCCATCTTCCCTCCCCTATTTTCTCTCTATCCATTTATTCCTCTCCCACTATCGCTCTGTTCACCTCCCCCCCCCCTTCCCATCCCTTGGCCCATCTCCCGCCACCCTCTATCCTTCTCCTCGTCCTCTCTCTGTTGGACTCCGCTATCTCCTCTTCACCTATCTAGGAAAATTAATCTATGTCTGTCATATTTTGTGGTGATCAGTGAAGCAGTGTCAAAGTTTATTGCTAGGTAGCATTTATTGTAATACTTTTTGATAGGCAGCATTGATAGTTTTGTTTTCAGGTGCGTAAACAAATGATGTTGAAGGTGTCCCGACAGGGGAATATGCGACATACAATTGGCCACGTGAGAAACATGATTTTCAAGATTGATGCCACAAACATATAACGACTGCCATTGCGATTTATCTATCTACATGGCAAATGTAAGCTGCACTGGAAATTATAACCGTTTAAATTAGAATGGCATGTCGGTCGGAATCATAGTGATACGTGGAATCAAACTGTCTTCACCTTTGTACTTTCCTTTTAAAATCGTGGCTTCCATTACGTTGTTCTTTAATTTCTTCACTGAAAGCCGGGTGCCATTACAAAGACGTGGCTGGTTTACCTTTCGCAACATAATGATTGACGATCCGACTTAATTGCAGATTGGGAGGCGCTAATCTGGGCAAATCCAGAGAATTTAAAAATTCCGTATGATAGTTGACTACATCATCTTGGTTAGTAACGGAATAAGCCGACTTGTATGTCATCAATTCGCCAGGTATCATATTTTGAATCTGAAAATTCATTTCGTTAACATCAAGGTTTTTTGCAGCCAATATAACACGTTCGGCCAACCAAAAATGGTTTGCAGCTGTTAAACGACATTTGCTGTGCGCGAATTGTCAAACACGATGACTGTGAATGTGTCAGTCATCTGTCAAATTTCGAAAAGATCATAGACATTTCGTTTAAAAAAATGTATGTATATATACATACACACACACACACACACACACACACACATACACACACACACACACACATATATATATATATATATATATATATATATATATATATATATATATATATATATATATATATAAGATGCATATGAAAATATGCATGTTATATACCTTACGACTTATCTTAGATGAAAGATTAAGAAAAGGCAAACCTACGTTTCTAGCATTTGTAGACTTAGAGAAAGCTTTTGACAACGTTAACTGGAATACTCTCTTTCAAATTCTGAAGGTGGCAGGGGTAAAATACAGGGAGCGAAAGGCTATTTACAATTTGTACAGAAACCAGATGGCAGTTATAAGAGTCGAGGGGCACGAAAGGGAAGCAATGGTTGGGAAAGGAGTGAGACAGGGTTGTAGTCTCTCCCCGATGTTATTCAATCTGTATATTGAGCAAGCAGTAAAGGAAACAAAAGAAAAATTCGGAGTAGGTATTAAAATTCATGGAGAAGAAGTAAAAACTTTGAGGTTCGCCGATGACATTGTAATTCTGTCAGAGACAGCAAAGGACTTGGAAGAGCAGTTGAACGGAATGGACAGTGTCTTGAAAGGAGGATATAAGATGAACATCAACAAAAGCAAAACGAGGATAGTGGAATGTAGTCAAATTAAATCGGGTGATGCTGAGGGGATTACATTAGGAAATGAGACACTTAAAGTAGTAAAGGAGTTTTGCTATTTAGGGAGTAAAATAACTGATGATGGTCGAAGTAGAGAGGATATAAAATGTAGACTGGCAATGGCAAGGAAATCGTTTCTGAAGGAGAGAAATTTGTTAACATCGAGTATAGATTTAAGTGTCAGGAAGTCGTTTCTGAAAGTATTTGTATGGAGTGTAGCCATGTATGGAAGTGAAACATGGACGATAACCAGTTTGGACAAGAAGAGAATAGAAGCTTTCGAAATGTGGTGCTACAGAAGAATACTGAAGATAAGGTGGGTAGATCACGTAACTAATGAGGAGGTATTGAATAGGATTGGGGAGAAGAGAAGTTTGTGGGATCGGTTGGTAGGACATGTTTTGAGGCATCAAGGGATCACAAATTTAGCATTGGAGGGCAGCGTGGAGGGTAAAAATCGTAGAGGGAGACCAAGAGATGAATACACTAAGCAGATTCAGAAGGATGTAGGTTGCAGTAGGTACTGGGAGATGAAGAAGCTTGCACAGGATAGAGTAGCATGGAGAGCTGCATCAAACCAGTCTCAGGACTGAAGACCACAACAACAACAACAATGGAAATATTCAAAAACCTTCTCCATGGAAATATGTGTACATGCGCCAACTCTCATGGTAACCCGCAAACGATGTCAAAATCTTATGTAAGGTACTCTATTCCATGCACTGTCCGAAATATTGGTCAAGTGTGCAAAATTTCTTCAAGATCGGAATAAAACTGTAGGTTGGTATAGAAGTATGTAAGTAAAGTACCCTCCGCCATGCATCATTCAGAATTTTAAGCAGACAGTGTCATTCATCCTGCTTTGAATATCAAGTGTGCCAAATTTCATCAAGATCGGAATAAAAACGTACAATTGGTCGAATTCCGTTAGGTAAAGAAACCTCTGCCCTGCACCCTACGAAATTTTATGTAGAATGTGACCTTCCCCTTGATTTCAAGGTATAGTGTGCCAAATTTGATCAAGATTGTATGCAATACAAACACACAGACACAATGAAAACGCACTTTCAGTGTTTCTCAAATTTTCAAATTTTTCGTTCAATTTTCCAAAAATTTTATTTCATGAAAACCTTGTCCTGAGAATTACGAACAAAGCAAAAAAAAAAAAAAATTGCCGAATTGGTCTAGCTGTTCTCGAGTTTTACGCTTATCAACACATTTGGCAATTCATTTTTATTTACATAGATAATAAGCCTGAAATATACGCGTAAAGGAAGAATGTACAAATAAAACCCAATATTTTTTGACCTGAAATTAATGTATATATATATATATATATATATAATGTTGGGGTTTGTCTTTTGGTGGTCAGGTAATATAAAAACTTCTAATTAACGTTCATAATACGACAACGACGCGCGCAGACTAAACGGCTAGGTAGCGCAGCTCAGCAGTAATATGGGCGGGCAAGCAAGTTTCCCGCAGCCTGCCCGGGTTGGGTTCTGCTTGGCTTGGCTGGGAGTGAAGCAGCCTGCCCGTTCTGTTGACAACGCGCGGCGGCCTGCCCGCCTGGCCACCGGACATGCATGGGCGGGTTGAAAGCGGAACATGTACACTTCTGTCCTGACCTGAATTCTATAGAACACCTTTGGGATGTTTTGGGACGCCGACTTCGTGCCAGGCCTCACCGATCGACATCGATACCTCTCCTCAGTGCAGCACTCCGTGGAGTGGGCTGCCATTCCCAAGAAACCTTCCAGCACCTGATTGAACGTATGCGTGCGAGAGTGGAAGCTGTCATCAAGGCTAAGGGTGGGCCAACACCATATTGAATTCCAGCGTTGCCTATGGAGGGCGCCACGAACTTGTAAGTCATTTTTAGCAAGTTGTCCGGATACGTTTGATCACATAGTGTATCATGACATCAAAGATCATGGGACTGGACACTCTGGTCAGTCCGATAGGACAACGCAGGCAGTGACGAGAAAGGACCAGAGCACTTTCAGGGCGGTGTGTGAATCACTCACACACGCACCACAGTCTCGCGCTCTTTGCAGCGAATCTACCACATGGGAAGCGCCTACAGATCTGCGTGCGGGCAAGCCGCCAGACCATGAGCCACCAGCCTATGATGCAGTCTAATGCAGCGACCTCAGGGCAGCCTTGAGTGTGGCACTCTTGACAGCAGGCTCCACTGCGGCCTACGCAACAATCGGCCGTTGCTAAGCCAGCAGCTACGATGTTTGTATTGAACTATAAAATGAGTATTAACTAATCTTGTTTTATTTGCGTCAAACTTCGCTCCACAGTTCTTCAGGCCGCATATCCTGACAAAACAGTAGTAGTTTCCAGCCTACAGTGCACTGAGCGGTTAATTAGATACTTGCCTTCACCAACTTTGGTACTCTTTCTCCAGATATACAAACGGCCACGTTCTGTGATGAGGTATGGTCATCCAATACTTTGTGGCGTACTCGCCATTTGAACCATTTTCTGTTGATGACAGTTTTATGCGAACTGTCCACCAGCTTCGCTGTTTCAGAGACGTAAGGCCCTTATAATTTTAATTAATATTGTGTTTATACTGGTTGCTGGTGAGGAGGAAAGTTAGTTATTAGTATTTATTCACAAGCAGCCATATCACAATCATCACAGTGGCTCAAGAAAGTTATAATTAAGCTTTACTTGTTTAACCAGAATCGGACGATGACTCTCCTTGTCCGCAGTCTCGATGATTCGAAGCGATCTGCAATCCTGTGTAAATAAAATGTCTTGGTTTCCTTGAGTTGCGTAGTCAGTCGGGAAAGCTCAGATCAAGGTGAAAGTTTGCTTTGACAGAGTTTAATTATCCGATGAAATAATGGAGCTCTTGGATGTAATAATTGCAGGTTCGTTTCCAATTCATCGGAAGTTCCCTTCTGATTACCAACGAAACGACACCTCCGTGCAAATTTCCAATTAGATAATACATGTATAATGAAATTCCTTACACACCTTTGATGTAAATGCTCAGTATATATTTTCTTGAGTAGCATACGATATATTTTCAATTTCTTCCAGTAATCTCGATAGCAAAATTACAATTATTCAATGCAGCTATTCGGCACGGAGAAGATCCTAGAAGTCCCCTCAACACACCAGAGAGAATATTACAAAGAGTAATTATGCGTTCATGGAATAATAATAGTACTGCACTACTTTGCGCATCGATTCTGCGAGTACATACATGGTAAAGTAGGAAACGTAATTCACTCATAGAATTGTGAAGGGGTAATTAGTAGAATATAAAGAGATATTACACCGTAACATCTGCCCTGTGTCAAAGTCGCTTATGTCAGTGGATTTCCCTATTTCCATAGCCCACATTTTCTCTAGAATGATACGTCATTCGTCTCTGTTCCACTAATATAATTTCCTTATCGCATCAGATGGCCGCCACACCAACAGGGAGTACTGAATCTCGTTGTTGGCAGTGGTCACTATTTATGACTCATCAGTGTATGCAGGGTGGAGAAAATCTGATAAACAGTTTTTGATGTTGCTGAGCAACAGTCATACAATAATTTTTAAATGAACACACCACCATTTGACTGTTTGTTAATGACAAACTCAGTCACTTAAAATGGCATAAAAGACGGAAACCTGGGTCGTAATGAAATAAACAATGCTACAGTCAAATGGCGGTGCGTTCATTTAAAAGCGATCTGATAATGTGGCCTGACGAGGGTTGAGAACGTCAAATGGAGCAACATTTTACAAAACATCAACACGTCAGAAACGCGCCGTTGTGGATCTAAGGCCATAAAACGACAGCTAAATAGCTACAAGAGGTATGAAGTTTGTCCGGTAAGATGACGTGTTCTGATGGTTCTGGCAGCGCCGTTTTGTCCGAGAAGCGGCGGGTAACGGGCCGTCAGGCGGTAAGGACGATGGCTTCCTAAGCATAATTGAGGAGCGAATGAACCTTTGTCCAGGAAGGTCACGGGAGATTTCACGAGACATTCAACCGCAAGTCAGCATGTTCCCACACCAGCTAAACAACATACTCGGCAGATAGAGACAGGACAACAAGGATAGACAACTAACGACTGAAATAGTTTCTCAAAAAACTTGCTTTGGTGTAAATGCTCACCAAAGTGTAAGTTTCTAAGACATAACAGTGTACCTCAACAGGTATGGGAAGGGGAGGTTGGCAAAACTTATAGGTGACAGCATAGGTGGGGGTGGTAGGATCACTCATGGGAAAATTCCGGTAGTTGTGGGTGTTGGAGCTGTACCTTTTTTAGATTGAAGTCAGCTGATAGGTATTCCTGCTTAAGGGAAGTCTCTCTAACAAAGAAACCACTTTCTACAAAGGTTGGGTATCCGATTAATGAGGGAATTAGTATATTTCATCAAAATATACAAGGTATTAGAGATAAAGTTAGTGAACTGCTTATAGATGTTGACTCTGAAATTATTGGTATATCTGAACACTTCTTAAATAAGCAGATAATTCAGTGGCTTCCTTTACCATGATACAGGTTGGCTGGTAGCTTTTCTAGGAGCTCTTTGCGGTGTGGGGGAGTAGCCATGTATGTGAAAAACGGTATCCCATTTGAGTCAATTGATGTTTCAAAGTACTGCACTGAAAAGGTGTTTGAATGTTGTGCAGGTGTGGTTAAATTTAGTGGAGCTAAACTTCTTAATGTTGTTATTTATAGATCCCCAGACTCCGATTTCACAACATTTTTGCTAAAGCTAGAGGAGGTTCTTGGTTCACTTTATAGGAAATACAAAAAGTTAGTTATATGTGGTGTCTTCAATGTTAATTGTATAAGTGATTATGCAAGGAAAAGGATGCTGGTAGACCTCCTTAATTCATATAATCTTATGCAAACCGTATTATTTCCAACGAGAGTGCAAGGGAACAGTAGAACAACTATAGACAATATTTTTGTTCATTCGTCATTATTGGAAGGGCATTCTGTTAGCAAAAAGGTGAATGGCCTTTCAGATCATGATGCACAAATTTTAAGTCTAAAAGATTTTTGTGCTGCAACACATGTTAAATATAGTTACCAACTTTTTAGGAAAGCTGATCCAGTTGCTGTACAGACTTTTGTAAACCTTATCAAGGAACAAGAGTGGCAAGATGTTTATAGTGCTGATACAGTAGACGATAAATATAATGCTTTCCTCAACACTTTTCTCGTGCTCTTTGAAAGTTGCTTTCCGTTAGAACGTTCAAAACAGGGTACTAGCACAAACAGGCAGCCTGGGTGGCTGACTAAAGGGATAAGAATATCTTGTAGAACAAAGTGGCAATTATATCAAAACGTTAGAAACAGTCAAAATCTAAATGCAGCTGCCCATTACAAACAGTATTGTAAGATGCTTAAAAAAGTTATTAGGAAGGCAAAAAGTATGTGGTATGCAGATAGAATAGCTAAGTCTCAGGATAAAATTAAAACCATATGGTCAGTCGTAAAGGAAGTGGCTGGTCTGCAGAGACGGGTCGAGAATATAGAATCAGTGCGTAGTGGGGATGTCCATGTTACTGATAAGTCGCATATATGTACAGTACTTAATAATCACTTTCTGAGTATAGCAGATGAACTAAATAGAAACCTAGTCCCAACAGGGAATCATATAGCGCTCTTAGAAAAAAGTGTTCCGAGACTGTTACCTGAAATGCTCCTCCATGATACTGACAAGAGGGAGATTGAGTTAATAATTAAATCACTAAAGACCAAGAACTCTCATGGATATGACGGGGTATCTAGCAGAATACTGAAGCATTGTTCCACGTATGTTAGCTTAGTACTTAGCCATATCTGTAACTTTTCCTTTAGGAGTGGTCGGTTTCCTGACCGATTAAAGTACTCGGTAGTGAAGCCACTCTATAAAAAGGGAGACAGGGATAATGTTGACAATTATAGACCTATTTCTATGCCATCGGTGTTTGCTAAAGTTATCGAGAGGGTTGTATATACAAGGTTACTGCAGCATTTAAATTCACATAATTTGCTGTCAAATGTACAGTTTGGTTTTAGAAATGGCTTAACAACTGAAAATGCTATAGTCTCTTTTCTGTGTGAGGTTTTGGACGGATTAAATAAAAGGTTGCGAACGTTAGGTGTTTTCTTTTATTTAACGAAGGCTTTTGACTGTGTTGACCACAGAATATTACTGCAAAAGTTGGAACATTATGGAGTAAGGGGAGTAGCTTACAATTGGTTCGCCTCCTACTTTAAGAACAGAAAGCAGAAGGTAATCCTCCGCAATATTGAGAGTGGTAATGATGTTCAGTCCCAATGGGGCACTGTTAAATGGGGCGTTCCCCAAGGGTCGGTGCTGGGGCCACTGCTGTTTCTTATTTATATAAATGATATGCCTTCTAGTATTACAGGTGATTCAAAAATATTTCTGTTTGCTGGTGACACCACCTTGGTAGTGAAGGATCTTGTGTGTAATATTGAAACATTATCAAATAGTGTAGTTCATGATATAAGTTCGTGGCTTGTGGAAAATAATTTGATGCTAAATCACAGTAAGACTCAGTTTTTACAGTTTCTAACTCACAATTCAACAAGAACTGACATTTTAATCAGACAGAATGGGCATGTTATAAGCGAGACAGAACAGTTCAAGTTCCTAGGCGTACGGATAGATAGTAAGCTGTTGTGGAAGGCCCATGTTCAGGATCTTGTTCAGAAACTAAATGCCGCTTTATTTACCATTAGAACAGTATCTGAAATAAGTGACATTCCAACACGAAAAGTAGTATACTTCGCATATTTTCATACGCTTATGTCATATGGTATAATTTTTTGGGGTAATTCTTCTGATTCAAAAAGGGTATTTTTGGCTCAAAAACGGGCTGTTCGAGCTATGTATGGTGTAAGTTCGAAAACCTCTTGTCGACCCCTATTCAATAGTCTGGGAATTTTGACATTGCCCTCACAGTATGTATTTTCTTTAATGTCGTTTGTTGTTAGCAATATTAGCTTATTCCCAAGAGTTAGCAGCTTTCACTCAGTTAATACTAGGCAGAAATCAAATCTGCATGTGGAATGCACTTCCTTGACTCTTGTGCAGAAAGGAGTGCAGTATTCTGCTGCATCCATTTTCAATAAGCTACCACAAGAACTCAAAAATCTTAGCAGTAGCCCAAACTCTTTTAAGTCTAAACTGAAGAGTTTCCTCATGGCTCACTCCTTCTATTCTGTCGAGGAGCTCCTGGAAGAGCTAAAAAATTAAGCAAACTCCAGTGTTACATTCTTGATTTTCTTTATTTAAACTAACGACTTGTCGCCTGAATATGTTTCTTATATTTCATTTTATCTGTTTCTACAATCGTGTTATAATTTCATGTATTGACTCGTTCCATGACCATGGAGACTTCTCCTAAATGTGGCCCCACGGAACAATAAATAAATAAATAAATAAATAAAAAATCGTAGGATTGTTTGTTATAGTAGAACGCTACTGACGTGCTGCCCTACTTCCCAGGAATCTAGCAGACAACGGCTGTTGACTGGGGAAGTATGAGGGCGGATCCAGTAGCGCAAATATCATTTACATTTTAAACACTTCAAAATAAATGAGCAAAATTCAACTGATTCTGTATTGCTAACAACAGTACCAGTCTTTGGATAGTTGGTTAAGAGTTTTAGTGCAGTTTTGTAGCAGAAGTAGCTGTAGTATTAGCATTTTTGTAGTATTACTTTTGATTAAGTACAACAGACAAATAATTAATGTCAAATTATAACATTTTCCAAGAAAATGTGACTTGAATGGCCTTTTTTGGCTTCTCAGATAACAGGCAGTAATTGGAAGAATAAATAAATGTCCGAGATTGTGCAACAGCCATTTCTTTCTGTGTGTCAACTTTGTAGAGGTACTGGACACAGATATTTCCAGAATTTACTGCAAGCAATGCTATGTGAGGGTATAGAAGTTCATGTCTGTCTACGTTTTCACGAGTGTTCACACTTACTGATTTGCTGCAGTGTTTATGCCAGCACGCCACCCAGATACAAGAGATGTCTGAGACCGGGCTCGACAACACCCTATGGAGTCGTACACTGAGGGAGGCTCAGGGCGGTCACACAGTCGCTATTGTTTTCGTATGCCCGAACAGGTAACGGATTGGTCGCGGAACCAAACAAGTGTTAATTCAATGCCGCTACAGTTGTCAGTATCATATTTATTAAATCAACAATTTTGGCTTTCACATTAGGCCATTTTGAAGTGGATTTGAAACTGTGGTGTAGAAAAGCAACAGTATTAATTTAGACTTGCCCACGAGGGTATTGAAAGGGAAAAGACTTTTGTAAACATTGTGCGAAACCTAATTACGTTTAACCCCTACGAACACAGCAGCTTTGTAGCAGTAAGGTCAGACAAACAAAACGATTTGTTACTTTTATGCTGTTAAAATTCACAACGCTTTGACGTAAGAGTTACGGAAATGTCAATTAAACAATTTCCACCGGCACGAATAAGCCGGTGATGTACTAAGTCCAGTCAGCAAAGTTAAAAAAACTGTCGAATAAGGGAAATAATCGTGGTGTTGAAATTTTTTCTTCAGTGGTAGGGAGCAGTGCCGTGAACAATATACTAAATATTCTGACCGTTTAATAGGAGGGAGGGGGGGGGGGAGGAGGAATGAGTGTGAGGATCGGGTTTGCTTGATGGCTACACACGTGCAGAGTGTCCCTCCTATGATTCGTTGGGCGCACTTCCTCTCGTGCTTCGGCAGGCATCTGCAGTTTCGTTTTTGTAATGTGCAGTACAGTCGGTCCAAACAAATCTGCTCATAACATGTTACCCCCAGTGTCGATAGAAACTTCTAGTTACAAACATACTGATTTTTGAAACTGGATTTTCCGTGCTTATTCGATAGAGAAATATCAAATTACTTTAGTGAGATATTCGTTTTCTTCATATGTATTAACAGAGAGATGAAAAAACGTAGGAAAACCAGTATTTCAGCATCGACTGAGAAGCGCTGCTGCAGGACGATAGCACGGCGGTGTCGTCCTAGCCGAAATTTTTGTTATTCTTCATGTTTCGCTGTACCTGTCAATACATATCGATAAAACGGATATCGCACTAGACTAGTTTGGGTTTGCTTCTCTTCTAGACTGGGTGTCACATGAGAGACGTGACGAGCAGCATTTGTTTGCAATGATTCCAGCTCCACACTGTAAAAACGAAATTGCAGGTAATATATGCCGAAGCATCTGGGAAAACACATCTCTAGGTTCTTAGGAGGGACATTTTGCATTTAGCCGTGGACCAAAAACACATTTGCTTAGAAAAATAAATACCACGGCAATCTAATTACATTTCCGCAGTTGGCACTACCAATCCCGTTATTCAATATGCAAATGCCGCACCTAGATACATGCAAAATGAAAAAATTGTAATTAGTAAATGCCAAGAAACTGACCACTACAGTCGGCCGCTGTGGACAAGCGGTTCTATGCGCTTCAGTCCGGAACCGCGCTGCTGCTACGATCGCACGTTCGAATCCTCCCCCTGGTTTGGATGTGTGTGCTGTCCTTAGGTTAGTTAGGTTTGAGTAGTTCTAAGTCTAGGGGACTGATGACCTCAGATGATAAGTCCAATAGTGCTTAGAGCCATTTGAACCATTTGATTACTACAAAAGTGGCATCCACATTTGGGTTTGATATGATATTAAATGCTCATAGCGCATTTTGGAACCTGACAGAACGAAAGCTCATTCATGCTCTCTGTATGTTAGCAAAAATTAAGCATGTAGCCTTTAGATTTCATTATTAATATCATTGCATCCTACAGTAGCGCGTGTCGACTATCTCACAGTAAAGCTGTTTCTGCAGTACTGGCTATTGTGTTAACAAATTAATGACATGCTTGTTATCTTAACAAATTAATGACATTACGGTACTTTTAGCATAGTTGATTTATTATTGAGGCATTAGCCAGTAAGCATCACAGAAAATTCTAGTCAAACGTAACCGGCTATGGACGAGTATTTTAAGTTCCCTAATTTTTGACTCTTTATCTCAAATCTCTTTTTTTTTTTCTTCTACACTTCACGAATCAGACTTTTTGGTTGTTCCGTCTTCACAATTTGTCTACCCAACCCTCGCTGGATCTCGCAACAGCTCCTCTTCCTGACACTTAGTAAACTAATGCCAGTTTTAAAAGTCGATTACTGTCCATTCTTTGTAAGTCTTCCTACCATATGTTGCAATATTTCGTTATTCTGCTTTTAATGGACTTTACTTTTAGTTCTTTTCGCACTGTTTCGTTCTTTATTGGTCTGTTCCCGTGTAGCCTTTTGTTCTTCATACAAAATTTCATTTCTGTTTTTTGTGTATGAGCTAAGTTAGTTTTGTGGTCATTCAGCATTCAACCATTTGAAGAAGTGCTGGAAGCGCCATATTTCGACAAAATTTCACTCTCGTTTCTTGTCTGGTATTATTTTTAAATACATTATGGATGATGCCACATATATCTCTTATGTATCCAATTTTTTGCTTAGATCGTTATTACTAGCTAGACCAATATAACATCCCAAATAAGGGAATGGTGACAGTTATCACCTGAATAAAGAAAAACATGTAACGGATTTTTTTGGATATATTATTAACTTCCTGTACGTGTTGCGTACAGTTTGGGATAGTGTTGTCAATACAAATAAAAAAAAGACTACATAATATTGGGCAGCCTTGTCGTCCTTTATTTATTAAACATATACAATTTTTATTATACTTTAATTTTGATTCATCACATGCTCACCAAAAGAAGTCTACTACTTTCAAACATAGGTCTTAATTTGAGGAAGCAACTTGTGAGAACGTACGTTTGGAGCATAGCATTTGTGAGGGGTCGGTAGAGCTCTGTAGCGTACCCTCTAATACGCTATAATCCGATCCCCGGTCAGTTACAGAGAAGGGAAACTCTCCTTAAGATCACGCAAATTTAAGAAAACCAATGTCGCGCAAGGGAAACAAAAATACTAGGGCAATCCAATCAAGTATGCAAGTACGGGTGCCACACCGCCCATGGAAATATTAATGATAGGGGCTCATTTAAACTACAAAACTAGCGCTCATTATAACAATTTGGTTTATTACTATAAAGCATGGAACTAATGATTTACCCACTGAAGTAAGTATGTAGACATTTAATAAGTGGACTAAGGATAGTAATTATGAAATCTGGTCTAGTTACAGTTGGGTGTATACATGACAGCATAATCACGAACCTATATCGCGTACGCGGCTGGTTACTGTGAAAATGATTAATTGTTAAAAGAAAGAACCTGGAAGAAAGTAAGTACGAGTACCAGCAGAATCGCCAAGGTGCATGACGGAAGCACCTAGCTGACTGCAAAAGTTAAAACTGTGCATTTAACTCCTAATGAAAGTTGGCTAGCCTCTCAGCCCCTCTGATCGGTGACTGTGCATCACCCGCTCATTCTTACCTGTTATACGGTGTACATCATGTATGTTATTAACGCCGTACGAAAACTCTCCAAAAGATTACAGTAGTAAAGCAAATGCTAATTTTACTGCTGAAACTTTTACCAAAAATATCAAAGAGATTTGCTGAAACTGGAAGGCAAGGTTGTTGTAAATGGGATTGTAGGTTAAACATGTCCACGTGTGGCTGTAACGTCAGCTTCAGTCCTAATATGCTGCAATAAGACAGGACTGCGATACTACTTTAAAGTGCCTTTCGTCATATCTATCATTTGTCTTTTCTCAAAACAAAACAAAAATAATAAGCACAAACACAGGGTGAGTCAGAAGGAAATGTACATGCTTTGAAGCGTGTTAGTACTGGTGACTATGTACAAAAAGCTTCATACGCACATATGCCCTGTAATGAATGATTTCCAAGACTGAACACATTTAATGTACACAGTTATTTATTTTCTGTTTTAGCCAAACAGTGTCACTGTTTACAACGTACCACGATTGTGCGGAAGAAGTTGAAACGGACGGTTTGATACAGGACACTTGTCTATCGAGTCGGGAAACTACTTCACACTGACCTACAGAAAGTACCTAAGCTGCAGGGCGTGTGCTTTGCGCGAGATTTTCAATATTCTCGCCCTCTCTTCGCGCAAACTATTAGTCCTAGAGAAAGAACGAATAGGACCCTTCTTGTAGTAAATTTAATTCAGTTTAATTTTGTTGACCAGAGGGCGGAGTTTTAGAGTTATTCAAGAAAAACGTACGAAAGTGATATTAATCCTAGATTACTAAACCCTTGTAAGATTCACGACTGCAATTGCTACCAATTCGTGGTATTTGAACAAAATATGGACTGGTAAAATTTACGGTGTTAAGTAATAGTGTAACACCCCCCCCCCCTCCCCCCTGCCCTCGCACCCGTCTTCACTGTTTTAGGGTTAATGTGTCCTATTTCGGAAACTATTCGGAACTATGCATATGTCCGTATTAAGATATTTGTACAGGATAACTAATTATTTCACCGCTCAAAACATGCAGCTTTCCTCCTGCTTGAGTCTGTACAATATTGCGAACAAAACAAACTCTCCTCTGACTTCAAGTGTTTCGTACTAGGAAAAAAGAAGTGACGTACACGACGTCGGATTTATCCAGTAACCTATCACAGAACATTAAATGTCACGTAGGCAATGTGGTGTGGGTTCAGGCTGAATTAAAGAACTTTCTGTTGGGAAATTCCTGCTGTTCTGCAGACGAGCATAGTCACAGATATTTTTAAAATTAATGTTTTAAATTATTTTATAATCAACATTAAATCTCTAATAGAATAACGTTTCGTGACAGTAATCCACTTATATCATTTGCATATATCCGACATCTTTCCGTATTGCAGAGATCCTTTTCCGTGGGATTCACAGAATACGAGTAATGCAATGTAACGTCAGGTTGATTTGACAGACGGTCTTCCAGGGTGCTGCGATTCTAGGACACTTGGAATGAGAGGAAGGGGGAGGGGTTTGTGGAGGCGAGGCACTTCTTAATTGAACCCCACCCCTACCCCTCCCCACCTCTCAACGCCACCCCGTTCCTTCTTTGCCCCAGGCGGTGGCGAAACCGGAAATTAGAACACTTGGGTGAACGAGGTCTCTTGCCCGACCCAGCTGCGCTCCTGTTCTCTAACGCCCCGCATAGGATGTATCAGGAAGTGCTTTACAAACGTCGGGAGCACGTTGTTCGCACCAAAAGAAAAATAGTGCAATGAACGCAAGAAAGAGCTGGTATAAACACATGTCCGCAAAATCTTCATTCCTGAAATATGAATAAAAGAACATTTATCAATTTTCTAATCACGAGCACAAAAAAGGAACTTCAAAAATGTCCTCCGGTTGTTTCTAAACACACCTGCCCTCCCACAAAATTTGTTAGCAGGTCGTAATACTAGTTGTGTCAGGCGAAGCAATTGAAGCGTTGCACCGTTTCCTACAGCGAAATTTTTAGTTTGTTTATTTATTTTACAAGCAGTTGTACAAAAACAATAATTTATTGTAGACTACCTAATCTACGTTTCAGTAACTCAGTCCAAATTAGTTTCTCGGTAAAGATATTAACCGTTTCACTTCTTTCGAGGTACAACGGCAATTATAATTTTGTGTAAACTGTCGTTGTTACAATGTGACGGTAGTTTTTTTTCTGCATTTGGGATTAATCACGCTAGCAGCAATTTAATTAAAACTGTTTGGCGGGAGTGTAAATACCGTTATTATGACGTGCAATACTGTTTTCATTTAATTACGTGAACGGCACGTTTTTTTTGTAAGCTCAGTGATGTCTGGAAATGTAGCAGCTTTTGGCAAAAATTAAGGCCAACTGAAAAGCAAGCATGCAGTCAACTATGTCAGTTGCTGAAAATCTATTAGTTTCTACGTCTGCATGGGAATGAATGAATAATTATATCAACATCGATGGATGAAAACGACAATTTAGCAATACCTGCCGTATTTAATATTAGTGGCGAAAAAGCACAATTTGTTTCCCTGCCACGTTTGAAAATTAAAAAAATAATAAAAATAAATGTGACAACAGTAACTGTAGCTGGCTAACTGATACGGAACTCGTTTCGTCCCAGAGAGCCTTACAGGTACCATGAGCAAGACCCTTATTCTGAATATCCTTCCACACGTGCTGCAGGATGTGTGTCTACAAACAAGGGAAATTAGTCGAAGTGTGTTGCAACGAAAATATGCCCTATGTTACTGTTAATCCTTTCGTATACGATAATGCCTTCGCTGCTTGTAAGATGATGTGATAATGTTCTTATTAACTGTAATACTGAGCTTTGCTGACCAATAAACACAAACTTTTGTGAGCAGTGTTTCTTCAGCTGTGAAATTATTTCGCTCCAGTAACTTTATCACAATTTATTAAGCCGGCCGGTGTGGCCGTGCGGTTCTAGCCACGTCAGTCTGGAACCGCGTGACCGCTACGGTCGCAGGTTAGAATCCTGCCTCGGGCATGGATGTGTGTGATGTCCTTAGGTTAGTTAGGTTTAAGTAGTTCTAAGTTCTAGGGGACTGATGACCACAGATGTTGGGTCCCATAGTGCTCAGAGCCATTTGAACCATTTTTGAACAACTTATTAATATCAGATAACATTCCACCACATAAATATTTCACATTACATATTATCTTACGACACTGATTCCCATTACATGAGCACGAGAACCCTATTGCTTCGTGGGTGTCCGTGGCTCAATGCAGTTGATCACCAACTCTTTTTGTTTTCTGCGCACCCTACTGCCACTGTTGGCGTCAGCGATATTATTCAAACATGTAATGGCGCTGTGAAATGGAAAGAAGACAAGGATTTCTGGTCAGATGAGTATAGGGTAATATCAACAATAGCAGCAGAAAATTGTATAACGAGAGTGGGATTCATTATGAGTAGGAAGGTAGGGCAAAGAGTGTGTTAGTGTGAGCAGTTCAGTGATAGGGTTATTCTTATCAGAAGCGACAGCAAACCAACATCGACAACGATAGTTCAGGTGTACGTCCCCATGTCGCAAGCTGAAGATGACGAGATAGAGAAAGTATATGAGGATATTGAAAGGGCACGAAAAGGGAGATGAAAATCTAAAAGTCATGGGGAATGGAATGCAGTTGTAGGGGAAGGAGCAGAAGAAAAGTTACAGGAGAATATGGGCTTGGGACAAGGAATAGAAAGACTAATTGAGTTCTGTAACAAGTTTCATCTGGCAATAGCGAATACTCTGTTCAAGAATCACAAGAGGAGGATGTATACTTGGAAGGGGCCGGGTGATACGGGAAGATTTCAGTTAGATTACATCATGGTCAGACAGAGATTCCTAAATCAGATACTGGACTGGAAGGCGTACCCAGGAGCAGATATAGACTGGGATCGCAATGTATTAGTGATGAAGAGTAGGCTGAAGTTTAAGAGATTAGTCAGGAAGAGTCAATACGCAAAGAAGTGAGAAACGGGAGTAGTAAGGAATGGTGAGATAAGCTTAAAGTTATCTAAGGCTGTACATAAAGCAGTAAAGAATAGCTCAGTAGGTACTTCATTTGAAGAGGAATGGACGTCTCTAAAAACGGCAATCACAGAAGTTGGAAAGGAAAACACAGGTACAAAGAAGGTAACTTCGAAGAAGGCATGAGTAACAAAAGAAATACTTCAGTTGATCGATGAAAGAAGAGAGTACAAAAATGTTCAGGGAAATTCCGGAATACAGAAATACAAGTCGTTGAGGAGTGAAATAAATAGGAAGTGCGGGGAAGTAAAGAAGAAACTCAGGAATATAGAAATACAAGTCGTTGAGGAGTGAAATAAATAGGAAGTGCGGGGAAGTAAAGACGAAATGGCTGCATGAAAAATGGGAAGAAATCGAAAAAGAAATGATTGTCGGAAGGACTGACTCAAGATATAGGATATATGAAATGAGAAGCAAGGCTAGTAACATTAAGAGTGCAACGGGAATTCCTATGTTAAATGCAGAGAAGAGAGCGCATAGGTGGAAGATTTGTCTGATGCGGTAGAAGAAGAAACAGGAGTCGATTTACAAGAAATATGGGGTAGAGTATTACAATCAATATTTAAGAGAGCTTCGGAGGACTTAAGGTCAAATAAGGCAGATGTGATAGATAACATTCCACCAGAATTTCTAAGGGGCAACAAAACGACTACTCACTTTGGTGTTGAATATGGTGACATATCATCTGACTTTAGGAAAAATATTGTCCACACAATTCCGAAGGGTGGAAGAGCTGACAGGTTCAAGAATTATTGCAAAATCAGCTTAACAGCTCGTGCATCCAAGTTGCTTAAAAGAATGATACACAGAAGAATGGAAAAGAACATTGAGGATGTGTTAGATGATGATCAGTTTGGCTTTAGAAAAGGTAAAGGCAGCAAGGCAGCAAAGAGGCAATTCGGACGTTGCGGTTGATAATGGAAGCAGGACTAAAGAAAACTCAAGACACGTTCATAGGATGTGTCGACCTTAAAAAGTGTCGACAATGTAAAATGGTGCAAAATGTTTGAAATTCTGAGAAAAATAGGGGTAAGCTATAGGGAGAGAGGGATAATATACAATCTGTACAAGAACCAAGAGGGAATAATAAGACTGAACGAACAAGAATGTAGTGCTTGGATTAAAAATGGCGTAAGACAGGGATGTCGTCTCCCGTCCATACTGTTCAACTTGCACATCGAAGAAGCAATCTTGTTCTTTTGCGTATGCCTTTATACCGCTGTTACGCAGGGTCGGCATGATTAGAGACGGATTTGGCAAGGTTAAAGTTAAAAGGTGGTCGAATGCCCTTCCCCACGGGATGGGGTACGAGTACCCCAGCTGTCTGTGTCTAGTGTAAGACATGGAATGTCTGCGAGTCGTGTAACTGAGGCGGGACGTGGGGACCAGCCCAGTATTCA
The DNA here is from genome assembly GCF_021461395.2 of Schistocerca americana. Taxonomy (NCBI): domain Eukaryota; kingdom Metazoa; phylum Arthropoda; class Insecta; order Orthoptera; family Acrididae; genus Schistocerca; species Schistocerca americana. Next base: position 260,912,941 of record NC_060120.1, read on the forward strand.
CCTAGTGGGATGTGGAAAACGCCTAAAAACCACATCCAGATTGGCTGGCACACCGGCTTTCGTGGGGCAGATTCGATCTGGGGCTGGCGCGTCTACCCGAGGCCAGGAAGGAGCGTATTAGCGCACTCGGCTAACCTGGCGGGCCACATCGAAGAAACAATACGGAATAAAAGAAAGATTCACGAGTGGATTTAAAATTCAAGGTGAAAGGATACCAGTGATACGATTCGCTGATGACATTGTTATCATGAGTGGAAGCGATGTGCTGAATGGAATGAACAGTCTAGTGAGTACAGTATATGGATTGAAAGTAAATCTAAGAAACGCAAAAGTACTGAGAAGTAGCAGAAATGAGAACAGCGAGAAAATTAACCTCAGGACTGATGGTCACGAAGCAGGTGAAGTTAAGGAATTTTGCTGCGTAGGCAACAAAATAACCGATGACGGACGGAGCAAGGAGGATATCAAAAGCAGACTAGCACTGGCAAAAAGGACATTCCTGACCAGGGGAAGCCTACTAGTATCAAAAATAGGCCGTAATTTGAGGAAGAAATTTCCGGGAATGTACGTTTGGAGCACAGGATAGTATGGTAGCGAAACATACACGGTTGGAAAACCGGAACAGAGGAGAATCGAAGCATTTGAGATGTAGTGCTATAGATGAATGTTGAAAATTTGGTGGACTGATAAGGTAAGGAGTGTGGAGGTTCTGCGCAGAATCGGAGAGGAAAGGAAAGGAATACGTCGAAAACACTGACACATGATGGCACATGATGACAGGACAACTGTTAAGACATCAGGGAATGGCTTCCATGGTACTAGAGGGAGCTGTAGAAGGAAGAAACTGTAGAGAAAGACTGAGATTGGAACACATCCAGGAAATAACTGAGAACGTATGTTGCAAGTGCTACTCTGAGATGAAAAGGTTGGCACAGGAGAGGAATTCGTCGCGTGGCGGGCCAGCATGAAACCAGTCAGCAGACTTAAAAAAAAAAAGAAAAGAAGGGTACTATTCCCTTGTTAATGCAGAGTGGGGCTCCAGCACATTTCGGCTTCGTATTAATATTTTCGCATCCTTCTGCAGGGATGCTGCGTCAACGCGTTATGGAAACCTTAGCAAACACTGAAATGTTGCGAATATGGGCAACCATCAGCTGCATAATGGATTGACGAAAATGGAAATTTCTTCCGAGCAGGGACTCAACCCAGATTTCCCATTTATCGCGAGCAGACGCCTTGCTATTTGGCTAACCGAGCTCGAGTCACAGCCATACCCAAACTACTATATGTCGTCAGCCATGTGCCTACGACTTGTTGTCGTACATTCATTGCGTATATTGCCATACAGGGGGAGATATTTTACTTGAACGCCGCTCGTCCGGTGTCGGCGGATGAATACGATATTGTGGTGTCTGTGTTATTCCGAATTACAATGCAATGTTCCTTCGGAATATCGTGACGTACCTTCGAAAACAGTCGGAGTGATCGGTGGTGTGTGAAATTGTGCAACAGACTGTGATCGGAACTGTTTACGCGAATGCTATAGAAATATGAGAAAGTTTTCAACATTTTAACGATTGAAAACTGTAAAATCCACGTTCTTTAGCAACGTGTGATGATACCGTTAAATTCTATTTTAAATTTGTAAAAATTTTTGTTTAATTAAACGGTATTAAATGAAAACTAACTCAGTAAAATTATCAATCGTCTACCAAAGGGCAGTGTTAAAAAAATCTCTATAACTACGTCAAAATGTAAAAGTGTTATTTCCGTGATAAATATTCGTTGGAAGGAGAGCGTCTTTTGTGAAAATATTAATAATTTCATGGAAAGTAAAATGCGGAAAACAATTTAATTTGCTGTAACGTACTAAGGGTATTAGAACAAGTAATTCATTTAAACAAACTGAAAACATAAGGATAGTGAATTCACTGTGAGGTTTCGATCGTCAGTCCTTTGGAAGACCTTGGCGCGAGCAGCGCAAGGGAGCAGAAGAACGGAAAACCAGGGGCAGCCACATTCGACACTTGGCAATTTACGTATCATGGCGTGCCATGTCTAGCGACGTGTGGTTTAAACAGGAAAAATTCGGTATGAAAGTGCTTAATATCTTATGTGGAAATCGCTTATCGTTCCTGAGGCCGTCTCCAGTTTGTTTTGTGTCGGAAAGCAAGAATATCCAGCTGGTTTTATGTGATGGAAGTCGACAATACAGCAAGATATGTTTCACGCACGTGCGTGGAAATTATAAATTAAATCTATCACTGGAGGCGTGAAGCGCCTACCCAAATTTTCAATCAGCAAGCAACAACTTCAACAATGATACGACTGCAACCAACAAGGAAAGATATCTTTGTATTAGCAGTGTATGAGGATGTTACAGTCAACCCCGATACTTTCCCAAAGTTTTAATACAGTTTTGTTACAAGTATTTTTCGTCAAATATGACTTCTGTGTCATTCTGTATGTTCAGAAGATCGTAGTTAATTAATTTTTGCGTTTCGACAGTGTTCCAGTGTCGCATAGAAGTAACTTCCAAAAATAAATGTTTGCTTTCATTCTGAAAAGGTGTGTTCGCTTTGATGTGTCATTGTTAAATTCAATTTCATGAGATTTGTTACCTTCGAATTTGATTTAGCAGAATATTATCTTTATGTAATTATTCAAAGTAAAGATGCAGCCATTAATCCACATAAGAATATCTCAGTATGCCTCCATCTTGTTTCCAAGCAAAATGGTTGCCGCAAAAATTATTAACGTAAATTTACTCCTCGCGCATGAAGAACATTACTGTAAGAAGGTATTTAAATTGCTCCTTCACAGCCGGCTTCCAAATGATCTTCGAAGATATATTGTTCTGTCACTGGACCTGTCATAAGGTAAGGCTACATAGCTGCAAGCTGTTTGCTACAAGGGTGCGGTTAATACCAAATTCAAGTAGACCATAACGTGTTGCTTCCTGGGCTGTTTCCGCAAGCAGCAACGTGACAGTGTGCTGGCGTCGGCAAAATTTTTCAGCTATCTTCCTATACTGTGTTTAACTTTTGAAATGATTATAATTCGTGTTGTGTACCAATCCCGAAAATCAAACCCCATTGTCCACATCTCGCTTTGTAGCGAAATGTGAATCATGAATAGGTGCTTTGCTAATAAGGGTATTCTTTTAGATAACAAATGTGAAAATTTTTGTCAGAGATTGCTGTTAATGCTAGTAAAAACAGTGTAATGTTGTTTTTGTTTTAATGAAAATGCATTACTGGGCGAACTAAAAGCTGTATTTTTTCTGGGAAGCGGCAAGCGGGCAGCGAGGTGGAGACGACACTTTCTTGTGAGGGAGCCCCGGCGGATAGTGGTACAAGTTCGTGGTCCCATAAACCGACCACCAACCTGATTCACTTTCCATAGCCCGGAAACGTCGAATTTTCACTTCTGGAGAGATACAAAAATTGTTCTGCACATTGTTAATTCAATTTTAAGCAATATTAGTGGGTAATACGGCTAAATCTTGTCGCGTTTGTAGCTAAAAGGCATTCCTCTCCCTGCTACATAACGTTAAAAAACGGTTCGATTACACGCGATTGGGACATTTAAAATTCAAAGGCGAATCGGTCACACGTGGAATCAGAGGCCATAATGCGACAGTAAAGCACACTAGCTATCTGCACATCAGAGTTTTGGTTCTGACTTAATAGTGTGTTCGCTGCTTACAAGCCAGACGTGTCTAAAATAGCGCACTTGTACACCTTTTCGGGCGTAATGTACAGTCTTAAGCTCATTACAGACTGTTCGGTCGTGCCACTAAACCTTGTTTTGCAGGTTCAAAGCTTTTTGATATCAGATACAGCAATAGCTGAAAGGGCGTAATAAATAAAGTAAGTTTAGTAAGCGGTCTAGACACTTTTATTCACGAAAAAACTAATCCTACGAGGGTTGAATTAAAAGTAATGACTCCACTATCGTTAATTGCGTTTGGAGGGAATATTTTAATAAATCTAACGCAGAAACAATCCTTTGAATGTGACCTTTAATTATGAGTATTCACTTTTCTACACAACCACCAGCTAATTGGATACATTTCTGCCAACGATGAAATTGTTTCCTGAAGCCGTCACGGAAGAAGTCGACTCTCTGTTTCTGCAGCCACAGTCTCACAGTTCTCTCAGCGTCTTCATCAGAAGCATAATGATGTCCCCGCAGATCGTCCTTCGTCGGGAACAGACGGAAGTCAGACGGTGCTAAATCCGAACTCTATGGAGGATGCCATACGGTGGTGAGATTCTGCTGTGGTGGCACGTGAATGTGTGGTTTGGCATTGCCTTGCTGCCTTAATGTGACCCACACGTTCTTGTGAAATGTTGATTGTGCTTCAAATTTCGAAAATGGTTCAAATGGCTCTGAACACTATGGGACTTAACATGTGAGGTCATCAGTCCCCTAGAGCTTAGAACTACTTAAACCTAACTAACCTAAGGACATCACACACATCCATGCGCGAGGCAGGATTCGAACCTGCGACCGTAGCGGTCGCGCGGTTCCAGACTGAAGCGCCTAGAACCGGCCGGCTTGCAATATCTCTCTGAGTGATACGACGATCGTCCTGAATCAATCTGTCAACATTTTGCTTGTGAAACTCGGCGGTTGCTGTCACAGGACGTCCAACTCTTTTTTTGTTGCGCAGGTCAGACGTTCCCGCCTCAACATCTCTAAACATACTCGCCTAACAACGCACAGTACTCACATCAACACAATTACCATAAACTGCTTTCATTCTCTGATGAATCTACTTTGGGGTGACACCTTCCACTGTCAAGAATTCAATGACTGCACGTTGCTTAAATCGTATTGACCGACCGTCTGCGCAGGGTTCCATACCTTACACTGTAACAACACAACCGTTCAGTGCTAAGGCTTCCCGCCAGCTGGAGGTATAGAGAAGAAGCAACGGAACAAGCCAGTACCTGCCGCATACCAATGCTGCCATCAGTTGAAGAGTTACGAAGGTGGAGACATTACTTTTCAGTCAACCCTTGTATAATATGACGTTTCTTTATGAATGTAGTTGAAGTAATATCTATATATGTTTTCCTGTCATTGTTTTAGGAGGTAAATATCCATCTTACAAACGAGTAGAATGTGTAGTATCAAAGAAATGACATAACTGTAATTTTGTGTTAGTAGCGTCTGTGGGAAGTGTGCCCAGTAATGTTGGCAATCCGCTGTGTAACAATACGTTAGTCAGTAGTAGAGGTACACCAGAAAAAAGAAAAAGATGCTTTATGCGGGTATAGTGACTGGTTTTATGGACGATCTTCAACACAAAAGGACAAAACTGAAAAGTGCTGGTATGGAAATGGCAAAGAAGGGAATTTTGTATGAAGGACACGAGTGGACGTCAAACGAGATCGTTCTTGCAGTCAACTACAGGAATGTAGTATGAGCCAGCAGTAGCTTGGATCTGGAGGAACTACTTGTAAAGCATGAAGAATCAGTTGCCATTTTCTCCCTGACGCTTCCATCCTATAAGACATATACCATGCTCCCAGTTAGTCCGTCTGTAATGCATCGACTATGTGCCAGCACAGTGTGAATCAGAGCTTAAGTTCTTAAAGCCAATTTAGCTTTAAATATTACGTTATTAAAAGCAGTTTATGTTAAGTATTTACAGCTATCATGAACTCATTACCTTCCAGTGCCTATTTCTGGTGATGAGAGCTATAAACCCGTTACCCTAAGAATGTTGTACTTATATTCAGAGTATTATATCAGTCATATGAAAATCCACGAATGAAGTATTTGTGTGCAATGATGTGGAGAGTCACGTGTTGCGCAGCGAAAAGGTAACAATTTGCATTCTTCAGACTCACAAAAGGCATTTCAAGCCAAATGTGGCAAATTACGCACAAACTGATTTAAACTGTGAAATCAATTAATGGGTTTGTTGTAAATTGTCATTTAATTTTGTAATACAAAATTCATACGTGTCGTTCACTTATGGTCGCTGGGTGAAGATTCAAAGATTCATATTGGGAATGTCTCTATTATCTCTCACGTAGACAATTACTTGTTGATACTACAAGAGAAAGCGAAAACAATTACTTTTCTCACTTTACCTTTCATTAGGAAAGTAGAATTCTCTTCAAGTCTGCGATATAACTTTAAAAATGGTTAAGAATGGCAGTCAGTCGTTTCCGTTCTAGCTTTTTTAGAGCAGATACAGATTATGGCTAGTAACTAGCCATTATACATTCAATATTTCGGAGTTGTTATGTATGTCTTAGTACGTCTAACCCTATTGTTGAAGCACTTGTCATAGCTCATTAAACAGTAGTACTGTGACAAGAGCCTGAACAACAGATGTACACGTACTAAGGCATATATAACAATTCCGAAATATTGCACTGATAATGACTAGTTACTAACCGATATCTGAATCTGCTCTAACGAAGGTAGAACGGAAGCCGCGACTGATTGCTGCTATTTACCATTTTGAAAATTATTTTTCCTGCATTTCAGTGACTTGTGATATTACATGTATCAAGTTTATTTTGCATTTTTTCATGTTTAATGTGTTTTGTCTGTGTTTAAAATAGACAACCATGTTATATGGTGAATAACTGTAGTACTACGTTTTCCATATTGCTACTCACTGCTTGGCAGTGCAACATTTTGCAGAATTTCGAGCGTCTGCCTCATCTTCACAGATTCCTAACTAGGAAAGCAGAAGATATGACGAACATGGATCAGAACATTGTACGGAACATTTCTCAGTTTAGTGGGAGTGATATCACGTCAGGGCAACTGAATATTTCCACAAAAGTTAAAAAATAGGCAGATATTTTTTAAAATAGGGTTTAATATACTATCAGAAATATTTAAATGTGGTCTCCAAAGCGTAATTTACAAATATTCTTAACTCTCCGACACGTACTGTAATTTCTGATTACTGGCAACGCAGAGATGCGCAGCGGAATCCAAACTGAAAAGGAGAAGTCGTCAGAAACAATTCCGTTAATGGTATGGGTCCGTTGTTAAGAAATGCATTAATAACACGAAAATATTAATAGATATTTACGGGAAATATAATGAATTCTAAAAGTTGGCGACACAGACTTCAGGCTGAAGAGCCGACAATAATCAGCCTAGAGATTACCGTACACGGAAATCTTGACTGAACCTTGTACATTTTACCGAATCCTAAAAATAGCAGTAGTACTTGTTGTCCAATTCCCGGGATTCAGTATTATTTAGACATTGTGCTTCAGACATTTGGATATAATTCCTGTAGTAAGGTTGCAACGCTACTTGAATTTTTAAATGTTGTTATTCCAAACTAAACCATCAATTGCTAACAGAAATTTAAAGTGCCTAGTTTGAGCAAGAATAGGAGTCTCTTGCCACGCTCTCATTATTGTACACAGTAAAGTCTCATATAGCAAAATACGGTAACAGACCGTATTAATCATTTCTGGAGGTTGAACAAAATGATTAGTAAACATTTAATGTTCTCTTGTTTGCTGATTTCTTTCAAATGCGACTTTGTTTTCGCTGATAATTACACATATCTTAGTAAATAGTATATCCAGATTTTGCAGCATTCCTCGAAACTGACGCACAAACAACGAAATTTCAAGAAAAAATTTTAGAGCATCAGATAACACTTAGGCATAGTTTAAGGCTTGCTTCTACTTACGTACTGAACGAAACGTCTCAGCAGACACTTACCTAGAAAGAAAGGAGAAAAATAGCTGTAAATATACATTAGTGAAATATAAACCTCATCAATAGAATCATACCACTTTACTGTCAGGTTAGATAATTGAGGAAAAAAAGATTGCAATATAAAACTTCACTCAGTGACCAACGCAGCAACATAGAAGTTAAAAAACCATACATAATAAGTGAGCTTAACAGGACATAGACCTGACGCAGGTGGTATGACATTGCGTACTGCTTCTGTATTTTATATTTTATTTATTTACCCACATCTTTCTGCCAGTAGCAGTTTACTCCATGGATAATCTAATAAAATATTCCAAGTCACATATATTACTCTACAGTTTTTACATACCTTCGTGTTAGATACGGATGTCTGCTTCTACCCTACGTTCCGAAAGTGTGTCCTGAGTTCTGTTATCCCTGTTTGCTAAAGAGAACGACCATGAAGGTTGTCGACGCAAACTAAACTGAGCAAGTTCAACTAAGAGTGTTGCCGCAATTTCATATGTCTATAATTCCTCTGATACTTTCTGTGATTTCGCCACCCAGATATGGAGGAAGTAATACATTGCCCTATTCTTATGGGAACGTATGCTGTTGGTATTTCACTTGTAAATCCTACCTGAACACTCAAGAATCACACGTTTCTCTTCACAAGACGTTCACAACTGTTACTCTCTGTTGATAAAATCCGCTACATTTGTAAAAATTATTTTTTTGTAAAAAGGAAATCACTTGAAGGTTTCAGGACATATGTCCCATCTTCAGGTACACATTAAAATGTGAATCCACAAGGATTCGAGGGTTTTCTGTCAGACCTAGGATTTAAGAGAATATTCTCTAGCATGTCATGTACCAGGGAGGCACTATTTTAACATATTTTAGCCTTAGTTATCATCCTTGTGGGCTCTCATTATTAGACGCACCTGAAGATGGGACATATATCCTGAAACAACGCAGTCCTTTCCTTTTGAGAAATGATTAGTTTTTACAGCTGTAGCGGATTTTATCATTGACACTCAAGAATCAGTGGAAGGTTTCGTCGTGAACTGTCATTACTGAATAATATTTCCTTAAATTTCGCCAATGAATCTCAACCTGGCATCTTTTAGTCATAGAAAAAGTTTTATGTGGTCATTCCATTTCAGATCGCTGAAAACCGTTACTCCTAGGAATTTGAGTTATTTACTGTTCCCAGCGAATGATTACCAATGGTTTAACAAAGCAGTAATGTATCTCTTCGTCAGTTACGAGCAATTTACATTGGTGATCAACAGCTAGTCGCTACATCGAGCGACGATGCTCTGCACTGCTCCCCGCATTTCTCTATCTTTGAGAATTTGTACATCTTACAAGAGCATCATCCACAAACAGTGTCACGAAACGTTCAACGTAGTGCTCCAGATCATTTGTGAAAATCCTGAACGGCAGTGACGCTATAACACTGCCGTAGTTTAAAACTTCCTTTCGTAGAGTGCTAAGAAATTTCGCTGATGTAAAACTTCCTGGCAGATTAAATCTGTGTGCCGGACCGATAATCGAACTCGAGACCATTGCTTTTCGCTGGGAAGTGCTCTATCAACTCTACAAAGGTCCCAAGATCAAATCTCGGTCCGGCACACAGTTTAAATCTGCCAGTATGTTTCTATCAGCGCGCAATCCACTGCCGAGTGAAAATTTCATTCTGACTCACATTGCTTACTCTAGTAATTTATTTCTCATCTTACGATATTGCCTCGTTAAGAACGATTTAGTTAGGTGTGCATGCTAAGAGGTCGCGAATGCAGTCACAGATCTGGTCTCCTTATCCGTAAACTCCATTTTTGTTCGCTAAACGACAGTGCAGAGCGCTTTACCCAAGTCATAAGATCGCAGTATTCTGAATTATTTATTGTAGCTGAGGCGGTTTACACTATTTAAAAACACCCTTCTTACACGAGCGTAAAATGAATTCGGTCATCATACAAGAGATCGTCGTTAGCGATCTGTCATTAATCGCATTTGTTAGAGTTTTCTTGAAAACCTTTTCTGCACTCACAAACAACAGACGACCTGAATGAGATTTTCACTCTGCAGCGGAGTGTGCGCTGATATGAAACTTCCTGGCAGATTAAAACTGTGTGCCCGACCGAGACTCGAACTCGAGACCTTTGCCTTTCGCGGGCAAGTGCTCTACCATCTGAGCTACCGAAGCACGACTCACGCCCGGTACTCACAGCTTTACTTCTGCCAGTACCTCGTCTCCTACCTTCCAAACGTTACAGAAGCTCTCCTGCGAACCTTGCAGAACTAGCACTCCTGAAAGAAAGGATATTGCGGAGGCATGGCTTAGCCACAGCCTGGGGGATGTTTCCAGAATGAGATTTCTGTAAAGTTTGGAAGGTAGGAGACGAGGTACTGGCAGAAGTAAAGCTGTGAGTACCGGGCGTGAGTCGTGCTTCGGTAGCTCAGATGGTAGAGCACTTGCCCACGAAAAGCAAAGGTCCCGAGTTCGAGTCTCGGTCGGGCACACAGTTTTAATCTGCCAGGAAGTTTCAACAGATGACCTGCTTCCTCCTCTCTTTCACAAGAGCAGAAAACGTTTGCTACCTGTCCTGCCTATGCTGGCGTTTTCAAAAAAGCCCGTGGCTAAATTTGAGTGTAGATATTAATGACAAAATGGTTCAAATGGCTCTGAGCACTATGGGACTTAACATCTGGGGTCATCAGTCCCCTAGAACTTAGAACTACTTAAACCTAACTAACCTAAGGACATGACACACATCCATGCCCGAGGCAGGATTCGAACCTGCGACCATAGCAGTCGCGCGGTTCCGGACTGAAGCGCCTAGAACCGCTCGTCCACCGTGGTCGGCTATTAATGACATCTTGCGCCTAGACACTGCTTAAGCTGAGTTATTGCTCAGTTCTTTCTGTTGTCCCCTGTTGTCTTCACACTTTCTCATGTTAGACGTCTGTAGTTTAGACTTCTCATTTGAGTTTTAATTGTGTCCTCTTTCACAGCAGGTTCCCTGGTTAGCTTTTTAGCAATTTCATCACGGGCAATTTCTCTCTGTGATTTCTGCCAAGCTGCAACACCAAATTTCCTGATCGTGTGTGGAGTAGGACTTTAGGTCTCAATTTTTTTCTACATGATCCACGTCCTTTCCACAACATGGAACTGTGTGAATCGTCATTCACTTATGAATTAAGTGTCTTCTTATAATCGGTACGTAACCTTGCGAGGGACCTAACTGTACACTTGGCTGAACGCCACCGACAAAATATCAGAGGTTTAGGGATATTTTCTTAGCATCTTTGTATGAAGTAGCTGTGGTCTACTACGGTTCGTTATTGATTAAGAATGTACGTGTCACTTATTAGCTTTCTTCTCCCTGTTACCTTTGTTTCTGTGAAAATAAGCTCACAGCAGTGAACTTTAAAATAACATCACCAAAATGTGAGACACCAAACGAAGAGTAATACAAGAATCCTGAGATGTGAAGGTACTGCGATGCCATGGCAACAGCTCAGCATATCACCGTTATAGTGCTCTTCCATTGCACCCGAACTGCTGTATATTATTTTTTAAGTACAAGTAACACTGCCGGAAAAACAAATCAGAGACAGAACGGAGCAGCTTGAGGGCGAAGACTAAAGTGGCATTATTCTTTTCAGCAGCGAGGAACGTGAGTGATTCAAACGAGTTTTGTGTCCAAATAAGGCACACAGCGTATACCGTCAACTTTCTTACTGTTGTGTACATATTATCAGTGCAATATGTATGCAAAGATAAATGGAGATGCGAAATCAAACAAGATGCAGTTAGCCTGCAGCGAGCCATGGAAGACCTTTGGTCTCTGATGCTAAAATATTCGGAAAACGCCTAAGAACAAACTCCGAAGTTTTGTCGATGGAGTTCTGGTTCACCGTCTATACGCTGTTCAGGGACACCTACATGTTGGGAGAATACTAAGCCCCTACTGTAGCTGTGCAGGCTACCCGCTCCGCGCAGCTGATGGTTGGGATGCCGGTGTGATCCCGGGTAGGCGCGCGGGGTGTTAGGCAGATTTACAGCAACGGCAGCTGGGGCCTGCAAGTGATTTACTGGCCGTCAGATAAACGCACTGCGACGCCGCTCGCTGTTCGCTTCCGTGATGGACGTGTGTCGCCGCTGAGGGACTAGCGTGTTCGGCTAGAGGCCGTTCGTCGTCTGAGCCCTGTCGTCACCTGCTGCGTCGCACCAGCGATGCTTCGTTCACACCCAGCTTAAAACACTGACCTACATTGAGTGAAGCCGGCCTGTAGGGATGAACTGAAATAGAGTATTCGTACAAACAACAAAACTGAAGTTTTTCGTGATGAGTTTACAGAATGTGGCAGTTAATGAAAAGATGAATGACAAAGTGTTTCTGTTAACATGTCAGGGATTATTTTGAGGTGAGTAACTTTGATCCGTAAACACCTACGAAACCAGCCCTGTTGTGAGACAAATCTCTCATTTAGATGAAGAGGGACTACCTATCAGGTCAAATTAATTAACGTAACAGAAGTGTGGAGTGAGCAAGAGACAAGGTAGTGTGGCGAGGATCAGTCGGGAATCGCACCGGCAGCGTACCAGACGCAACAGATTCATGGGTGGGCAAATAATTTATCAGTTCCAGTGGAAGGTTGGCGGGAAACGGCCCCTCCGAGGTTGACACACAAAGCACCCATTCCCACACACCGCGAGAGAAGGAAGTTCGCGGCGTAGAAACACCTCAGCCCAGCTCTGCGATCCAGGAGTGTCATTTCCGTGCTAATCGACTTCCACTGTTATCGAAGTTTGAACGACCGCCACTGAACTAGATTGGACATTAGTCAGGTCAACCCTACCTTGTATAAGAACGAGAGAACTTTCTCAGCGTCCAGAGCGCTCTAACTTCGTCACGAACCAGCCAAGAAGACACACTTTTACTTCTTGTCAGCTAGGTTATACTTTGTGATTGATAAGATGCAGGGGCAGGGTCGTTGCACCGTATAACTGGTAGCTAGCCTATTTCCCACTGCAAGGGAGACAATGATGACATTATCAATATGTTAAGTAGTTAGGCTAATTAAGCTTGATTTACAGTCAAATAATTTGTATGAGTGACGTAAGGCGGCTCATCACGCCGACACAACCAGTCACTGTTATAACTGTGCAGCTGCCATCTTTGAGGAACGCTATCACGTCATTGTTATAAAGAAATAATACCCCCTGACATATGATACCACGATTGCAGTTCTGTCACGTGAAATCACTACCGCCGTTTGTGTATAGTTAACTAATAGCATTACTTTTAAATGTTTACACTGTGGTATAATAACTGTCTATTAATGTTTATGTGGTGTCACCGCCAGACACCACACTTGCTAGGTGGTAGCTTAAATCGGCCGCGGTCCATTTAGTACATGTCGGACCCGCGTGTCGCCACTGTGTGATCGCAGACCGAGCGCCACCACAAGGCAGGTCTCGAGATACGGAATAGCACTCGAGCCCCAGTTGTACGACGACTTTGCTAGCGACTACACTGACGAAGCCTTTCTCTCATTTGCCGAGAGACAGGATAGCCTTCAGCTAAGTCCATGGCTACGACCTAGCAAGGCGCCATTAGCCTTACATAGTTGGATAGTTATCGTATGAAATGTCTCATCAAGACTGTTGTATTCACATCAAAGAATAAAAGATAAGTATTCGAGGAGCTGCATACTTTTCTTATGAGAATTCACTACTTATCCTGTTCCAGAAATCACGCCCGTCTGCGTTAGATAGCGTGCATTTAGGCCGCCTCTATCTACAAGGTGTTGGCACATTTACCAACACATAATTGGCGACGAGGTTGGGATCTGCTGTCCTGAATAACTTTTTAACTGAACATTTGCGGCACGCAACGGAGGTTTGCCCAGTTGTTTGTACGTGTCGTGATTGAGCAGTGAAACTGCAGCTCCGGTATCGAGCTGGAATGGTATGACCTTGCCATTAAAGTTCAAATCTACAAAAAGTTTATTGTCCTGCTGACGACAAGAGCGACTGTTTTGTGCAATTTGAACAGACACTGGTACAGAATCACTTGCTAATTGACGTGATTTCCGGCGACATCGACGCACACTTTTTGTGGGACGAACACAATCCGCACCGCCGCGGAAAGTCTTTGCATGGCCAAAAGCCACTTCCCCTTGGCAACGCTTGCACATCGATTTTGCTGGTCCATTCTGGAATGCTCGATGGTTGGTTCTGGTAGATGCCTTCAGTAATTTTCCTTTTGTTGTCCGGATGTCTTCCACGACGTCCTCCGCCACCATCCAAGCGTTGTCTGCTATCTTTTGCATTGAAGGTCTTCCGCAGACTATTGTTTCCGACAATGGCCCACAATTCATGTCCGCAGAATTTCAGTCATTCTGCCAGGCCAATGGTATTCAACATCTGACATCCGCGCCGTTTTCGCCTCAGTCAAACGGTGCCGCTGAACGATTGGTCCGGACTTTCAAGTCACAGATGTTGAAGTTGAAAGAGTCGCATTTTCGGGAGGACGCGTTGTTGCTCTTTTTGTCATCGTATCGCTCTCAGCCCCGAGATGGTCGCTCGCCGGCTGAGTTGCTCCATGGTCGTCCTCATCGAACCTTGATGTCTTTGCTGCATCCGCCGCATCAGGTTCCTGTGCAGCGGCAGACTTCTGCTTTTGCTCTAGGCGACGTTGTATTTTATCGCAACTATCGAGGTTCACGGCGTTGGCTCGCAGGGCGCATTCTTCGCTGCCTCGTCCGCGCGATGTATTTGGTTTTGGGGGCCTCTGGTGAGGTGCGTCGGCATCTCAATCAGCTGCGCCTCTGTCGTCGCACGGGTTCTGCCGCTCCCCGTCTGCTTTCAGCGACGGTGCCGTCCGGTCAGCGCCCTGGGGACCCATCTACTGGCTCGCCTCATCCCCAGGTGTTACCGACGATGCCTTCCATTTTGCCCCATGGCGACGCGCCGCCGCAGCCGTCGCCGCCGCCGCCGCCGCCTGTTCTCCCGCCGGCGCCGCCCGCATTCCACGCTTCGCTGCAGCCGCCAAGCGCCTCCCTGGGTCACGCGCCGCCGATCGCTTCCCGTGACCAGCTGTCCTCCGCCATGGAACTCTTGCCCGCTCCGGACCACATGACGTCATCGCGCGTCGGGTACCCCGACGCAATGGAGGTCGACCCTTCGGCACCTCCTGTCTCTGTACGGGCGCATACACCGCATGTTGACGTGCACCCTCGACTAGGTTTTCAGTCGTTTCCTAGATCCCCTCGGACCGAATGGCCGGTTGTGGGTGGCACAGCCTCGCCTGTTGTTAGGCTCCCCACCTCATCGCATACGTCAACATGGGGTCCTCCCCACGGCGGGCGGAAGCCTTATCACACGACCGTTCGCCGATTTGCGGGGGAGGAATGTGGTGTCACCGCCAGACACCACACTTGCTAGGTGGTAGCTTAAATCGGCCGCGGTCCATTTAGTACATGTCGGACCCGCGTGTCGCCACTGTGTGATCGCAGACCGAGCGCCACCACAAGGCAGGTCTCGAGATACGGAATAGCACTCGAGCCCCAGTTGTACGACGACTTTGCTAGCGACTACACTGACGAAGCCTTTCTCTCATTTGCCGAGAGACAGTTAGAATAGCCTTCAGCTAAGTCCATGGCTACGACCTAGCAAGGCGCCATTAGCCTTACATAGTTGGATAGTTATCGTATGAAATGTCTCATCAAGACTGTTGTATTCACATCAAAGAATAAAAGATAAGTATTCGAGGAGCTGCATACTTTTCTTATGAGAATTCACTACTTATCCTGTTCCAGAATTCACGCCCGTCTGCGTTAGATAGCGTGCATTTAGGCCGCCTCTATCTACAAGGTGTTGGCACATTTACCAACACATATGTTTATGTTCTCTAAACTACATTGTTTTTACTTTTTTACTTGCGTGAAAGTTTTATTTTTGTATGACCTATCTCACTGCGAAACGAAATGTTAGAGAGAGAATCTGTGTCAGGCACTATTTATTCTTGAGCGGAGACTCCAGAGACTTCACGATAAACTGTGTGCCGTGATCCGATCTCTGCTCTTGAAGAGATGTTTTGCGGACCATGCAAATAATGTACTGTGTTTAACGTCAACACGATGGCGAGATCAGGTTCATTGTTTTTCTCCATTCATGGAGTCGTTTTGTAGAAAGGTCGTTAAGTTAAAGAAGAGCTCACCATCTGTCGTTTTGAATTGTTTCCAAGTAAAGTAGCTGCATAGCAGTTAATAGTGGTATTAGACAGGGTGACAGGGTGAGCCAGCTACTTTTTAACATAGTCGTGGATGAGGTCATGAAGGTATTGGGTAGTAGTGGTTATAAAATGGGGGACAAAGAGATAAAAATCTTTTGTTTCGCTGACTATGCAGTTCTGCTGGCAAACATTTATATATAGGTAACGTGGTAGCCAAACACTTGAATATGATCATATCCACTCAAGATACCATCTTCCACATCTGTGGAACCAATTAGATGGAAAAATTATTCAACAGGTAATGACATTTAAATATCTCGGTATTGAACTGTCCAGCAATGGAAATATCGGAAAGGAAGTCAGAGAACAAATAGCAAAAGCAAATAAGTGGCAGGGTGTTTAAATTATACTATTTGAAAAAAAAACAAGGGTATTGGAAAAAAAGGAAAGGCAGGAATATACAAAACAATAGTGAGACCCATTATGATATTCACAACTGAGACAAGACCGGAAACATGAAAAACAAAAGTACTTTTGGAAGGCACGGAAATGAAAAATCTGCGAAGAATTACAGGGAAGACTCTGCGAGGTACATAAGAGAAAGCAGGAATGGAGCGAACACATAGCATGGACGAACGGACGATTGTGAAAAATCATAAGAAATATTTTTTTTCTTAGGGTCTTTTGACTGGTGTGATGCAGTCCGCCACGTATTTCTCTGTGGTGCCAACCTCTCCATCTCAGAGTCGCACTTGCAACCTACATCCTCAGTTATTTGCTGGATGTATTCCAAACTCTGTCTCCACAGTATTTGCACTCTACAGCTCCCTGTAGTACCATAGAAGTCAACCCCTGGTGTCTTAACAGATGTTCTATCGACCTTTCCCTTCTCCTTGTCAGTGTTTTCCACATATTTCTTTTCTCTCCGATTCTGCACAGAACCTCCTCATTCCTCGACTTATCAGCAAATATAATTTCCAACTATCGTCTGTAGCACCACATCTCGAATGCTTCTATTTTCTTCTGTTCGGGTTTTCCCACACTCATTGTTTCATTACCAGTTGGTAAAAGAAATATTGGTCGTCTAAAGAAAAGATGGCACGGGAAACTCAGGGTAGGTTGAGGTGTACCGAAGCAAACAGTCTTTAGCCTAGGAAGAAGAAAAAGAATTGTAAATTGTTGTTCTCTTTGGTTTTTTGGCATTAATTGTTGATATAAAAACTAGTACCGACTGCTCAACCTTTATTCATCACGTTAGGCATTTCTCGAACCACAGATAATCATTTTAGATATTTTTGGAGCCTATATATCAACTTCTGTACTTGTTTAATTATTTTACTTGTAATTTTCGCATATGTCTTGGACCCTGGGGATTCTATCCCAAATGTTAAGTTCCTCAACAGTTTCCTCACACTCCCAAGTCGACCGTGGTCGCTCGTTGCACTGCTACAGCAGAATCCCCATGATTTCGCATCCTATCCACAGGGTGTGTCTGCTTGCATCGGACGGTGTGATCACGTGAGCAGCACGCAGGTGCTGGCAGTAAAAAAAACATGGGCCTATCACGTGACATTTGGAGAAGTGCAATATTCTGGGAAGCCCTGTTCTTTACAGTTCTTCTGTAATCAAATACCTTCAGGGTGTTACAAAGCGATACGACGAACTTCGAGGGAGTGCAGAGGGTGATGTGAGGGACAGATCGAGGATACGGAACTGCGTCTGGAAATGTCATCCAACGACGCTACAGAGTGTCGAAGTCATAGGCGCCGGCGCCGGCTGCAAGACCACCGCTTCGGCAGCAAGCGTGACTCGCACGCTGACGGACCTTACGTGGAAGGCCTCGCAATGTTGTTTGTTATGCAGTGATCGCGACTGACTGCCACGATCGCCAATGGAGAAGATGGACCTAGCCGCTACGAAGACAGACCTCGTCTCCTAAGAATGCGATGCTTGGCTGTTTCTATCGATGACGGTTTCGGACAAGGGCTTCCATCTGCAGTTTACTTATCTCCTGCATATCGAATAACGTTGGAGGTTTTAGAGGGTTTCAGGAGAAAAATCAACCATGAATAGAAATCTGTGAGGCTAAAAGGAACTTGAAATATGCTTTCACCTGATCTGTTTTCACCCTACTTCCTGTGATGATAGTCCATGACCGAAACCGGGAGACATATTGGCTTATAATAAACAGGTGATGGTTAATAATACATTTTTTCAATTACTTAACGGCAATTGGTTGTCACTTAACCAACACTTTAAATAATGTCTATAATCCCTCAAAGTTTTACAATATCGTTGTTCTTATCTGTTAATCATTTTAAATATTTTTGGCATCTAGAAATGAACTTCAGTATTTGTTTAATTATTTTGCTTGTGATATTGGCGTCTGTGTTGGATTTAGACATTCTGTCCCAAATGTTTATTTCCTATGCATCAAAGAAACACAGGATTTAGAAGCGCATTTAGATATTAATTTACATATAAAGAATTTTAACCATTTGTCCATTAATAAAATTGTGAAGTGACATCTGAGATCACCTTACAATATTCTGGTTGTTGCAGTTCATAGCTGCCTAGAGTTAATGTGTTTAGTTTACAGGAACTTGTTTTCAGTTCACGCCTTTACGTTACAGAAACCAAAACAAAGTGACGGATCCACGGAGTAGTACAAGAGGCGGAGAGCCTGGAGTCACGACAAAACAAAACACTCACAAACTTTCTTAAACGTACACAATGCGATAACATAGGTATCGTTTTATGTAAGTCTTTAAGCTTTGGCCGGCCGCTGTGGCGGGGCGGTTCTAGGCGCTTCAATCTGGAACCGCTCGACCGCTACGGTCGCAGGTTCCAATCCTGCCTCGGGCAGGGATGTGTGTGATGTCCTTAGTTTAGTTGGGTTTAATTAGATCTAAGTTCTAAGGGACTGACGACCTCAGATGTTAAGTCCCATAGTGCTCAGAGCTATTTGAACCACCTTTAAGCTTTCATGGCCGTTGTCACTGGAGTTAAAATCTTCTGAGTTGTTAGGTCGCATCAAACGTATTTCTTCAAACAATCGAAGTTTCAGTCCGTCTGTTCTTCTTCAGGATTTTCTGATGTTCACTGTAGATGGAGCACTATCAAACACTAGTGTCGCCTTCTCTTATAAGGGGAACTTTCCCCCCGCGCTCCTGCTTGAAAAGTGGGATTACCGTATAAAAAACATAGGTCTACCATTGGTGCGTCATCGTCATTGGATAGTAATAGAAGTTTCCACATTCTAATTAATGACGATGGCCCATCAATGGTAGCCCTCCTCTTCAGCATAGCGGGGTAAAACTTCTCTTACTATCCAATGTCGAAGGCCCAGAAATAGGAGCCCAAGGTTTTTAACCCAATAATTCCACTTCTCCAGCAAGGGGAAAATTCCCCTTTATAAGAGAAGGCGGCCATGCTCTCTTACACTGCTCAGTCTACAATGGACACCAGAAGATCCTGAAGAAGATTTCAGCAGAGAGATCGAAACGTCGTTTATTTAAGGAAATGACACTCGGCCCAACAACCCAGAAGATTTGAATTTCATAGGTGTCACGTTTGTATGTGTTTCTATGTTAAAATAAATTAATGGGATACCTACGTAGTGGCTAACACTGTAGAGAAGGACAACCTAACCAAAAAAGAAAAACACTGTCCGAACAGGCCTTGAAGGCCCAGCGGCACCGACGGCCCTTAGGCGTTACTGGATGCGGATACAGAGGAGTATGTAAGCAACACACCTCTCTCCCATCGTTGGCAGTTTTAGTGATCGGTGTCGCTACTTCTCTATCAAGTAGCTTCTCAATTGGCCCCACAAGGGCTGAGTGCACCCCACTTGCCAACAGCACTCGGCAGACCCGGACGGTGACCCATCCAAGTGCCAGCCAAGCCCGACAGCGCTTAACTTCGGTGACCTGGCGGAAACCGGTATTACCACTGCGGGAAGGCCGTTGGCAACCTAACCATGAACTACGGGTATATCAGGGATGTGGGGACGGCAAGCTTCATACAGCGCAGCGAAGGTTTCACAACAAGGTCTCTCCTGATGCAAGGTCCCTAAGACATTTTGTCACTACGCTTTCGGGTGCACAGTCAACTGGTCCTAATGAAATGTCTTTTATCCGGTTACAGAAGTTGCGTATGTCATTTTCGGTGTGCGGACAATGCAGTAGGAGATATCGGGAAGCTGACAGGTGTCACTGGGCTAAGTATTCACGTACGGGCCATTTGGTGGACACCGTATTGCCAAGACATTGTCACGTAAACATGCCGTCACAATACAGCGCCCGAGGAGGTCAACGAACAGGATTCGAAAGTAGCAGTTTCATCATGGCTAGACGGGCCCCGGTATGATAAGGAGTTTCTTGTGGACGAGACCGCTCACAGACGGGTATAGCACACGTTTCGGAGCTGTCACGTCAGAGAAGGGAATTCTTGATCTCAGAAGAGCAGCAAGTAAACTGAATGGTTACTGCTCGAGTGATTTTCCGCGTTGGAGTGGCCGTTGCAATGTCGTGCGTGGCATGGGAAAGTCGTTATGGCGGAAACTTAGTGGCCGAAAATGATTTCGCCATCGTTACATGAGTGAAACCAGTATTAATAAAGCTACATATGAAAGGAAAAATCGAGGCGGGGAAGAAAATTAACACCCACTACGCAGGTGGAAAAGTAAATTAGTCAGAGACAATCTTTGTCCTTTAAAAATTAATAACTTCAAACCGCCTTAATCGATCAAAAAGAACAAACTCTCTACAGACAACACTAGACCAGCAGCATTATCGAAATACGGTAGCAGACTTTTTTATTACACACATTCAATTTGAATGATGAGCCACACGTCGATTCTGATTATTAAAAAACTGATTTGAGTAAAAAGGAGAAAAAATAATTTTAATAATCAATAAACGGCCCTATGACTCACGAAATCATCATAGCAATATGGAGGTACACAACTATTTGTACGGCGAAACAATTAATGATAACAATCCGGGTTTTAAAACTCCACCTTCCGCAAAACGTAATGAATTTCTTTTTTCTATTATCCAGATTTTTTTCTGATATCTATGTGTCCTCTTCTGGGGACGTCTGTTTATTTGTGAAATGACATTAGTTTTGAAAGACGATCTGTGCAAGTCGGCTTACATTTATAGCATTTTATCATTATAGCATGTCATGTTTTCCCTCCTGTTGTGAGCATCACTGCTGTGTTTTGTTGTTTTGGATGAAATTAAGAGAGAGTTGGATAAAGTGGACAGACTAAGTTATTCCTATTTTTCAAGCTTACTAGCAGTAGATAGAAATTAATAGTAATGAGTGATTATAAGTTGCAACTATTGAAATATAATACCGATCCGTTTGATTACCTTAGGCTGTAAGTAAGTATTTTAAATAATTCAGTTTCACAAAGTGGCAACATGGCTACTTTGCCTGACATGAGTGGGAAAAGTGAACACTGTCTTTAAACTTAAAAATAAGGGGTAAAAAAATTAAGTGTACGAGGCCTGTTCAAAAAATTCACGAACTTTATCCACAAAATTTTTCTACGCTTACGTTTAACATATTGTGCATGGTCTCCTTCGAAATACTCTCTATCAACGCCGTTTCTACTTGCGGAAGTACTCTTGGTACACCTCTTGTTGAGTCGCACGAAGCACCGTCTACGAATTTTCTGTTATTATGTCTATCTTTGCAAATCTTCGTCCTCGAAGTATTGTGTCAGGACAAGACATGATCCAACTAAAATGTTACATTCTTCTGCAATCTCTTGGGCAGTCAGTCTCCGATTGGCACGCACAATTTCATTGACTTTCCTGACATGAGTATCGTCGGTAGACATCGAAGGGCGTCCTGAACGAGGGTCAGCTTTAAATTCCGGCCGGCCATTTTAAACTGGCGCTAAATCCACTGCTGTTCTGACCTCGATTAAATTTTTCTTCGCGGTACATGCACTCCCCGGCTTCATAGTTGCGTAAAAAACAGCTCTTTAAAGGTTGGTTTCCCTGCTATTCGAACTCTTCTTTTCATTGCCTTTCTTCTGTTCGGCTGTTTTCCTTGCTCCTCGTTTTTACTTTATTTTTCTTCTCTGTATTTGCCGTTTCTAGGTCACTGTTATAAGGACTTCCTGTAAGTGTCGCCCTGCTTTCGGTCGCTGTTTTTACGTGTTCCTCCCAACACAAAATAGCCAGAAACCACCACCGGGATGGCCACTTTGTCGGCATTGATGCCTTTACAGAGAAGCCGTAACCATCTCACAGCATGACCGAAATTTCGGTGACTGAAGTAGAAGTCAAGATATGATATTTTCAACACAATTTCATTAGAAAGACGTAAGTCAGTTCCTCTCCACAAAAAATGCACAAAGTGACCACTTGCCTTACATAAGGTAACTAAAACCTACAAAAGTTAGTATAACCTTAAGGTCTGGCACTGCAAACGGATTAGACTTTATGGGGTGACTGGGCACTCGGGAGAATAAGGTGAAGTATTTCACTCGCTGTACCTGCACCCTATAGCACCTAAAGAGGAGGTGATAGTTACAGACCCCAAGATACCAGTGAGCACTTTGCCTCCCATGGTCGCTTCGGCCGGCTCTTTCATACACACGACGGGAGTAGGAAGTAAACTTACGTCGCCGTATTCATTCACTATGAAGCGAACAGTAGTAGATGAGTTTTGTTGTTTGGGCAGCAAACTTGATGATGACCGATGTACAAAGGATATAAAATGTAGGCTCAGTCGCAAAAAAAGACTTTCTGAAGAAGTGAAATTTGTTGACATTGTATATAGATTTAATGGTTAGGAAGTCTTTCCTGAAGGTATTTGTCTAGAGTGTAGTCATGTATGGAAGCGAAACGTGGACGATAAACAGTTTAGATAAAAAGAGAATAGGAGCTTTCGAAATTTTGTGCTACAGAAGAATGCTGATGATTAGATGGTTCGATCATATAACTAATGAGGAAGTATCGGATAGAATTGGGGAGAGAAGGAATTTGTGGCACAACTTGACCAAAAGAAGGGAGTAGTTGATAGGACACATTCTGAGACATCAAGAGGTCACCATACTATTGGAGGGAAGTGTGTGGTGTTAAAATTGTAGAGGGAATCCGATAGATGAATTCATTAAGTAGATTCAGAGAGACGTAGGTCGCAGCAGTTATTCGGAGATGAAGAGACAGGCACAGGATAGAGCAGCATGGGGAGCTGCATCGAACCAGTGTTCAGACTGAAGACCACAAGAACAACATCCATTTCTCTAAATGCAGTATTATGCTCTATGGGGAAAGCCAGTTCAAATATTAGGAGCGAGGCGACGGCATACCATCTACAGCAGGGACATCACTGGCAAAGCACTATCCAGGTCTATATGATTTCGTTTGCTCGTGCGATTAAAGAAAAATCAAACAAAGCAGGACTTCTGTGTCAGTGGAGAGCCGTTGTCGCCGTGTTCCCGACGGCGGCCGCAGCGCTACGGCACGTTGTCCCTGTCACGTCCTCTGCGCGCTGGCTGACACCATGTCACACGGTTCTCGGAAGAGCCACTTCCTCCTTCCCCGACCGCCTTTGTTGCGCTTAAGTGCAGCCACTTGAAGCGTTTAGTTTGCGACATCCTAACATAGCCACAAGACGCTTTGCCAGCAGACCGCAACCACCGTGCGTCTCTTTGCACAATTGCAAGGATTGGAACACGCTTCCCTGAGGTACATCTAAGTTATTGCCACATCTGTCGATGACTCCGCATACAAAGAAGGTAACGTACCTCCACCCTAACGAGAAATGCTCACAAGGGATCCTCCCCATCGCACCCCCTCAGATTTAGTGGTAAGAGGGCCCAGTGGACAGCCCGTCAAAACCTGAACACAGATCAAGCAAGGAAACAGGAAGAAGGCGTACTGAACTTTGAAAAAAAAGGCAAAATAAAAACAGTGCACGTTCGAGAGACAAGAAGTGCGATATAGACCAGCATACAAGAGCAACGGCGTCTTGGTAAAGTGGTCACGGTGTTGGGCTGCCATGCGGACAAGTCCAAACTTCCCTTGTGCTAATTATTTATTTATTTAGTTATTTCCGCTATTCGCTTTATTGAAATCTGTGTCTGTCTCGTAGTGTAACGTCCGTTCGCAACAGCGAGGTGTAAGGAAGGGCCCCGCAATGACAGCTGATTCTGCACAACTACTCAATTAGCAGGCGTAAATAAGCGGCTTTTGAATGGGAACAGGAAACGTTTGATGACAAGGCATCCGAATCCTTCAGGGAAACCACGTCTGGTGTGTCATACAAGGCATTAGTGACAGTATGTATAACATATGATAGGAATCTCATAACAACGTCCTAATTTGTAAGCATGGTAAGTGAGTGAGATAAACATCCTTGTCAGATTTAGGTGTTCGTATGAAGTATGAAGTAGTGAAGTATGAAGTAGTGAAGGCAGCAGAGGATCAAGTAGGTAAAAAGACGAGGGCTAGAAGAAATCCTTGGGTAACAGAAGAAATATTGAATTTAATTGATGAAAGGAGAAAACATAAAAATGCAGTAAATGAAGCAGGCAAAAAGGAATACAAACGTCTCAAAAATGAGATCGACAGGAAGTGCAAAATGGCTAAGCAGGGATGGCTAGAGGACAAATGTAAGGATGTAGAAGCTTATCTCACTAGGGGTAAGATAGATACGGCCTACATGAAAATTAAAGAGACCTTTGGAGATAAGAGAACCACTTGTATGAACATCAAGAGCTCAGATGGAAACCGAGTTCTAAGCAAAGAAGGGAAAGCAGAAAGGTGGAAGGAGTATATAGAAGGTCTATACAAGGGCGATGTACTTGAGGACAATATTATGGAAATGGAAGAGGATGTAGATGAAGATGAAATGGGAGATACGATACTGCGTGAAGAGTTTGACAGAGCACTGAAAGACCTGAGTCGAAACAAGGAGCCAGGAGTAGACAACATTCCATTGGAACTACTGACGGCCTTGGGAGAGCCAGTCCTGACAAAACTCTACCATCTGATGAGCAAGATGTATGGAACAGGCGAAATACCCTCAGACTTCAAGAAGAATATAATAATTCAAATCCCAAAGGAAGCAGGTGTTGACAGATGTGAAAATTACCGAACAATCAGTTTAATAAGCCACAGCTGCAAAATACTAACACGAATTCTTTACAGACGAATGGAAAAACTAGAAGCCGACCTCGGGGAAGATCAGTTTGGATTCCGTAGAAATACTGGAACACGTGAGCAATACTGACCTTACGACTTATCTTAGAAGAAAGATTAAGGAAAGGCAAACCTACGTTTCTAGCATTTGTAGACTTAGAGAAAGCTTTTGACAATGTTGACTGAATACTCTCTTTCAAACTCTAAAGGTGGCAGGGGTAAAATACAGGGAGCGAAAGGCTATTTATAATTTGTACAGAAACCAGATGGCAGTTATAAGAGTCGAGGGACATGAAAAGGGAAGCAGTGGTTGGGAAGGGAGTAAGACAGGGTTGTAGCCTCTCCCCGATGTTATTCAATCTGTATATTGAGCAAGCTGTAAAGGAAACAAAAGAAAAATTCGGAGTAGGTATTAAAATCCATGGAGAAGAAATAAAAACTATGAGGTTCGCCGATGACATTGTAATTCTGTCAGGAACAGCAAAGGACTTGGAAGAGCAGTTGAATGGAATGGGTAGTGTCTTGAAAGGAGGATATAAGATGAACATCAACAAAAGCAAAACGAAGATAATGGAATGTAGTCAAATTAAGTCGGGTGGTGCTGAGGGAATTAGATTAGGAAATGAGACACTTAAAGTATCAAAGGAGTTTTGCTATTTGGGGAACAAAATAACTGATGATGGTCGAAGTAGAGAGGATATAAAATGTAGACTGGCAATGGCAAGGAAAGCATTTCTGAAAAAGAGAAATTTGTTAATATCGAGTATAGATTTAAATGTCAGGAAGTCGTTTCTGAAAGTATTTGTATGGAGTGTGGCCTTGTATGGATGTGAAACATGGACGATAAATAGTTCGGACAGGAAGAGAATAGAAGCTTTCAAAATGTGTTGCTACAGAAGAATGCTGAAGATTAGATGGGTAGATCACATAACTAATGAGGAGGTATTGAATAGGATTGGGGAGAAGAGAAGTTTGTCGCACAACTTGACCAGAAGAAGGGATCGGTTGGTAGGACATGTTCTGAGGCATCAAGGGATCACCAATTTAGTATTGGAGGGCAGCGTGGAGGGTAAAAATCGTAGAGGGAGACCAAGAGATGAATACACTAAGCAGATTCAGAAGGATGGTTGCAGTAGGTACTGGGAGATGAAGAAGCTTGCACAGGATAGAGTAGCATGGAGAGCTGCATCAAACCAGTCTCAGGACTGAAGACCACAACAACATGAATGTGAATGTGATCACTCCAAAGGAAATGATGAAAACACAAAAGTTTGTCACTTAAGATGCCGCACATCAATGCAACAGTTTCACAATCACACAGTTTCCCTGTGCTCTGTCAAAACATATTTTTTAACGTTTTTGAAGTTGCGTTCTGTTTTGGAAGTTTTGACTCTTGAATTTCTTCGTTGTAACACAGTTCACACCCGTCTATTTGCCGTTTTCACTTCTGTGAGACGTCCATGTGCTATCTCGCCTGCTCTCACTATTCATCACGTTTACTTGCGACCGTAACGTATTCTTTCCATGTGACTCACGTTCTATAACCAATATATAGTGTGACAACTGCCAAGACGACAGAAAGAGAACAAATATTTCAGTGACCAAAGGGACAATTCATAAAGTTGTAGGGAAAAAAAAATGGTACGAGGAAATTTTAACACGGCTCACCCGCCTAACAGTCAAACACCATGACCACTTACCCACGAAGCCGCTGCTGTTTATTGCACTTCTTGTTCTTGGACAGTTCACCGTTTTGATTTTCTTTTACAGTTCAGTACACCTTCCTCCTATTTTCAGGCTCGATCTGTCTTCAGTGTCTAATGGGCTATCCACTGGGCCATATTACCACTAAGTCTGAGGGGAGTGCGATGGGGAGTTTCCCTTGTCAGTGCAGTCCTAAATTTCGCTTCGTAGCCCAGATAATCTTACTTCCGTAACAAGCGTCAATGTGGTACAGGCAGACCCATTCCGTGTTCAGAAATTCTGCATCCGCCTGACTGCCTAGATGCATGGAAAATGGCGGTTTCCGTTACGTATTTACAAATGAGATGCTGAGAGTACAATTGATACAAGTGACATTTCACAAGAAAATGAAGTAAATGCCCGTTCTGATAGCTCAGTTGTAGGTCTCTATTGAGTAAAAGAAGTACGTGGGATTTCCTGCGTACTCTCTTACTCTGTGATGACAAAGTTCAGCCGCGCGGAGTGGCTGTGCGGTTAGAGGCGCCATGTCACGGATTGCGCGCCCCTCACGCCGGAGGTTACAGTCCTCCGTCGGGCATGCGTGTGTGTGTTGCTCTTGGCATAAGTTAGTTTAAGAAGTGTGTAAGTATAGGCACCAATGACCTCAGCAGCTCGGTCCCTTCGGAATTCACACGCATTTGAATATTTCAACAAAGTTCAGGCTCTAAGCCAGTGTCTGGACAGCATTTAGAATACAATTAGGTACAGGTATAAGTGAACTGGCGGACAGAAGCAGACTTCATGCTAGTTTTAATGAATGTTAAGTTGTGTATTTTTTGAAATAACAGCAGTAGTCTAATGTGTACGCTTTTAAGAGTACCGAGTAGTATTTAAAGCTCGTTTAAATAGGTCATATTTAGAAACACCACTTGTACATCTTGAAGCAAAAGAATCATATTGACACACAGATCATGAGGTCTTGAACCTGGCCATACATGTGTGGAATGTGATAAAAACTTTGACGTCTCCGGAAAGTCAAAGAAACACTTTGAACATGTGTTTGTGTTCCCCAAGACAGAATGGAAGCAGTGAAGGAGATCAGCAGAAAGTTTCCCGTAGTGGATATGAAAATAGAACACTTTCTCTCAATTAAAGCGATAGGCGCCATGGCAAAGTGTAAAGTTTCTCAAGACACAGAAGGTAACAAACAGACAAATACCAGATGAATCTGCCTCTAACAGAGCAGTTCCGATATTCACAGAACCGTCATCTTGAATTTACAGAAGCGGATTTTAGGAGGCCGAATATTGGTCCCCTATTAATACTGCTGAGGGAAGACGCACAGAGACATTCGGCACAGTTGTTCTTCCCGTGCTCTATATGCGAGGAGAAATAAAGCCTTATTTGTGGTGCAGTGGTAAGTGTCCCTTGACATGTTTTTCACAGTGGTTTGCAGAGTATGAATTTAGATGCTTATGGCCATTACATTGCCCGTATTTTTTAATGGAGCCCCGCCAGTTTTCGCCACTTATTTGATTTTTCTTACCACTTTTTTTTGGTATGAAGTGTTGGATCACGTCTAAGTGTAACTTGACTACTAAAATAGTAGGGATTTTAAACCGCTTCATCGTTAGTTGGTGAATGATGGAACCAGCCAGAAATATTTTTTTTTTAAATCTGCCATAAAATTTTTATGGAAACAACTTGTCCTGTAGTCCTTTAATACACTGCAAACATTTTTCTTTTATTAATATGTTGCATCCGATACATCATATTTAATCTGTTTACATCGTTTCTCAGTAGGAAATGAATGAGGTATTTGTATCTTTGCTTAATGGACAGTCTTTGCATTGGTAACAAGCATTTCAGTTATATAGTACATATACGACGCTCAGCACTGCCGTTATGAATATTATGAAGTGTGCAACAGTAATTTACGTATAATGTGTGTGCTGTGTGCAACTAAACAAGATATACTACGACCTACAAAACCATAAGGACCACAAGAAAGCAAATCCCCTTCTACTGGAACTTATGTAAATGAATATAACTACTTCACATTGTCTCTAAATAAAAGCAAGCGCTTTAGCGCGTTTTTTTTAATGAAACAACTGATAAAGTGCCATTAAATATTCTAATATTCTTGTGTAGTACAGAAGCAAACGATATGCTGTTGATGGAAAAAAACCTCCATGTAACTGAAAGTATCAGCCATTTGAAGATGGGCACGACGGCCTGAAACCGGTTACGGCACTGAAATAAAAGATTTAAAAAAAAGTATTTGTTGCTCGTTTTGTCTGTCACGAA
Source organism: Schistocerca americana (assembly GCF_021461395.2). Taxonomy (NCBI): domain Eukaryota; kingdom Metazoa; phylum Arthropoda; class Insecta; order Orthoptera; family Acrididae; genus Schistocerca; species Schistocerca americana. Next base: position 260,942,048 of record NC_060120.1, read on the forward strand.
CTATTGTTAACGGTCGCGTAGCTTAGAAGATCCAATACGGATGAAATAAATTTTGATAATTACTTGAGAAATTCACGTTCGCGTTTGATTTTGGCCAACGCAGAATAAATTAGACACCCATCCCGCATAGAGTTTTCTCACAGTTAAGTTATCAGGAAAATAGTGTGCCATAGTCTTCTTATTGTACGCCTTTGATAAGATCGATTTCAAACAACTGTAATCACTGCCTGTCCAATTCTACACGATTCATATTCTGTATCTTTCCGACAGTGGTTTTACTGCAATCTGAATCTTTCACTTATTGGAACGGAGCATGCCATACTACGAAACTTCTTGGCAGATTGAAACTGTGTGGTGGACCAAGGTTTCATCGTGAAACCTCGAATTACCAGCTAAGCTATCCAGACACGACTCATGACCTGCCCCCACAGTCTCACATCTCCAAGCATCTCTTCTCTGCTTTCGCAATACGACAAACGTTATCCTGCATATCTTGTGCTATTAGCAGGCCGCCAGGAAGTCTCAACGGTTGTGCTGTTTGGACGGTGTTACCTTCTACAATCTTCAACAGAAGAACAGTCGTATTTGAATTTAGATGCACATTTATTTTTACTGAAATTACACAATCTGGCTGTTTATAAATATCCACCCACTTTTATGCTTCCAGTGATGATACGCGGTCCAAAAACAATCAATGACATATTAAAAATTTTAGCCTCATCTCCGAACTAACATTTACTACAAAAGCTTGTGTTACGTATTGAACAGCACTTAACTTGTGTTTGGCACAAACATCCTGATCATCTAGTCATTTTGACATCCTCTTCTAGATTTTTCCGAGCATAACTGGCTACAGGTAAGCGCATCTAATTTTGCCTACTCACATTCCATTATGTTTTCACCCCGTTCTTTACTCGCTCTTGGAATACATCGAACAATTCCCTTAGTCCGTATACCACCCATCTTTGGCTATGTGTCCTCGCCATCTCCATGCCATTGCAAACGTAATTATGTTACCCACTCTGGTTTCTTTCCTGGCTCACTTCAATATTTTCCAGCTCTTCCTATTAATTTTGAACATATGTCTCTCCAGTACACATCTTAAGTCGATGTTTAACTTACGTAAGCCAAAATTATCAAAGAAATTCCCCAAAAGCCGTATAATTGAGATGCTGCTTTATTTTATTTTCACTAACAGTTTCGGCATTCCTCTATGCCATCTTCAGTCCCCGGATGCATTCTCAAAAATAAACGATATTGTCATACATTGCCATTGCTACAATAAAGTCTTCATATGAAGCACTTGCAATAAGGTTTTTAATTCACGACATCCAGGCATATATGGCACTATAGGGCAATATCGTTTATTTTTGAGAATGCATATCGGGCCTGAAGATGGCATAGTGGAAAACCGATACCGTTAGTCGAAATAAAATAAAATAACATCTCAATTACACGACTGTTGGCGAATTTCATTGCTAATTACTTGACTAGCGGATGTCCCCTGCCCATGATGGATCAACAGAGACTGAGTCAAAACTGATGATAGGCATTCATTGTGAACTTCGCATTTCTGGCACATCGGAAGGTTCGCTGCGGAAACGCTGTTTACACTACCGAAAGCACCAGAAGCTATTTTTACTTTTTCATAGAATGGTGGTAAAGGACACGGGTTCGATTCCTGTTATCCCCCTAGATTATTTTCTGGCCATATGAGGAGTTTCTTGAGTAAACAAGCAGAGGCACCATTAGTACTGATGTACTGGCAGTAACGGCTGATCACATGTCCCACGATCACAGAGCGCTCGTCGTATTGCCACCCAGGCAGCAGTTGGTCAGTCGAAACACGTGTAAGGTGTAATCCGTGAGTGGTGTTTTACGTTTACTATTTTGCAATCAGTGTGATGATGACACATTACGTTGGTATTATTTTACTTCATTTTCAAACGGCACGGTATTCTAGTTTATCTCTTGCGACGAAATGTGCACAGCACAAGCACCTTAAAAAGACGTGTACATGGGCTACACAACGTGTTCCAAAACGCCGCTCATAAAACCGAGATTTTTCCGGATATCACACCTCTGTTTCCATTGGTGACAGAAAGGTAGGGTTAAATGTTTTGGATATTCCAAGATGATACTGCAGGCGGGTGTAAAATGAATGTGCGCAACGGAAAATAATAAACGCTAAAAAGAAGACCTGGTCCTGTCTAACTACCCCCTGAAGCAGATCTTAGGAGCTCTTAATTCTATAAATTACAATCTAAACATAAATGAATGATGAAGGCAACTAATTCTACTAAATGATAAACGTTGTTCCCGCTTATGTATTTATTGTGGATTAAAAATCCTTTATATTACAAAGTTTACATTTCCTAAGTAAAATTACTGATCAATAGCCCAACTGTGTCCCTTATTACGACTGCGCGGTCTAATATCAGTAACGCGGAACGACTGACATCATCTATGTACCAAAGACTAGAAGACACTACTTTCAAAGATGATCTACGATGGTGTGGAACCTCAGAGGAAATAAAATACCGTGATCACAGCTGTTTAGCTGTTATAGCCCTAATAAGCCGAAGCAATTTGCTATATTACCGTTTGTACTGTATTCGGTGCGTCGAAGTGATGGTTCTCGTACTCGTCTGCGACGATGGAAGAACTCCAACCACAAATAAACTCTTTCAAACACTCGGACAGCAGAAGGCGGTCCTCTGAGTAATATAATCTAATACTGCCTTCTCCTCTCTGTGTACTACAGACGAGAAACGCGGACTCCCACCCACAAGGATGGAGTTCAGATAACGTCTCAATGTAAGTATAGACAAAGGAAGTGCTCTCAGTCACTGAACGCTGCGTACTCAACGACGACTCCCAACCCGGAGGTGAAGTCCAGAATCGTATAGGTTTGCAACAGTACAGAGCCTAACTGTTATAATTATAAACTCTCCTGAGAGCAAAGACAGCAAGTTCATCTGTACCAACAAAACTGATATCGCGCGATTGTCACACACAGGCGCTCACAACGGAAGCCCTCGTCTCTCCACCGCTGGCCTCCCAGCAAGGCTCAGCTCCCCACCATCGTAATTTTAGTCTTTTGTCGTCCAGTGCGGAAAGTTTGCGAGGAAAAACCTATACTCATACAATGGTACGCTTCTGAGTAAAAATACGCGAAATAATCCAGCCTGCGTGGTTTCCGAGGTGCCGCTTCTTCGTTCCTCTCACCCGCGTCCAAGGTCTGCAGAGAGTTCGGAAGTATTATCCGGTTTTCCTTCCGGCCCAACTACAATAGTGGCTGATAGTAGCCGGCCGCCCCTGTATTGTGTCTTCGCGCTCAGGTGTCCAGACTGTCCGTCATGGCACTTCCTGTGTGTAGCTGAACCACCACACCTGTGTGGGCCTTCCACCCAGGGCTTGATTTCCGCCTCCCGTTTCATTTCCATTGTCGTTCCAACCTCTACTAGTACAGGCAATCATTCATTACGCCGTTCTGATAATAAAGACACTCCATCACCTTTCGTGCAATAAGTGTTAACAATTGTTTTCAAGGCGTACATGACAATGTCAGTCTCCTTTATATATTAATGTATACGATGTACAACCTATTACATGATACCTAATTGTGTTTGTAGATCACGGATGGGTGCTTGTAAGATGCGAAATTATATCCACCTTACAATATCCCTTATCCCTTGGGCTAGGTACCATATGTTACAACGCTGTGTTGCTCAATCATCCCCTGAACCTATTGAAAAGGCTGCTGATCCTCTGGAGCACTTACAGATTAGTTTCTGATCTCTACTGATAATCCCACTCCCCCTACAGTGTGACTGCATTTGCTGCACGGCTATCTGCATCGTTAACAAGTGCAAGACACCCCATCTTGGCAATGTAATAAAAGGGAACGCCTACAGCCGTCCTTACGACGTTATTTATCGTATGACTACCAGTTTAGGTGCTTCAGTACACCAATTTCAGGCCTCAACTGATACTGAGGTGCCTAAGGCAAGACGTACAGTCCGCAGCGCGTAGTTTAGTGGCTAGCGTTGCTGCCTCTGGATCACGGGGTCCCAGGTACGATTCCCGAACGGGTCGGGCATTTTCTCCGCCCGCGGACTGGGTGTTTGTGTTGCCCTCATCATTTAGTCATCATTATGGAAAGTGGCGACACTGGACAGTGGAAATATTCGGAATTCGTGCGGGCGCTGATGACCAAGCATTTGATCACCCCAAAAACCAAAATCATCATTATGATCAAATCGTATACACGATTCCATAGGCAGCCAACATCTATAAACCGTTTTCCGCACCAGCCTGTAACAACGATTTGGTTTCCGCGAAAACAAGTTCATAGATGTTGATCGCTGTTGGCATCGTGTATACGATTTGAATTAACCCCCTCAGCAATCAGTAGAGGCTGAAACCGTAACTGGTAGCCATATAATACGTCACTGGCCATTAACATTGCTACACCAAGAAGAAATGCATATGATAAACGGATATTCATTGGACAAATATATTGTACTAGAACTGACATGTGATTACCTTTTCACGCAATTTGGGTGCATAGATCCTGAGAAATCAGTACCCAAAATAACCACCTCTGGCCGTAATAACGGCCTTGGTACGCCTGGGCATTGAGTCAAACAGAGCTTGGATGGGGTGTACAGGCCCATGCAGCTTCAACACGATACCACAGTTCATCAAGAGTAGTCACTGGCGTATTGTGACGAGCCAGTTGCTCGGCCACCATTGACCAGACGTTTTCAATTAGTGAGAGATATGGAGGATGTGCTGGTGAGGGCAGTAGTCGAACATTTTCTGTATGCAGAAAGGCCCGTACAGGACCTTCAACATGCGGTCGTGCATTACCCTGCTGAAATGTATGGTTTCGCAGGGATCGAATGAAGGGTAGAGCGACGGGTCGTAACACATCTGAAATGTAACGTCCACTGTTCAAAGTGCCGTCAATGCGAACAAGACGTGACCGAAACGTGTAACCAATGGCATCCCATACCATCACGCCGGGTTATATGCCAGTATGGCGATGACGAATACACACTTCCAATGTGCGTTCACTGCGATGTCGCCAAATACGGATGCGACCATCATGATGCTGTTAACAGAACCTGGGTTCATCCGAAAAAATGACGTTTCGCCATTCGTGCACCCAGGTTCGTCGTTGTGTACACCATCGTAGGCGCTCCTGTCTGTGATGCAGCGTCAAGGGTAACCGCAGCCATAGTCTCCGAGCTGATAGTCCATGCTGCTGCAAACGTCGTCGAACTGTTCGTGCACATGGTTGTTGTCTTGTAAACGTCCCCATCTGTACACTCAGGGATCGAGACGTGGCTGCACGATCCGTTACAGCCATGCGGATAAGATGCCTGTCATCTCGACTGCTAGTGATACGAGGCCGTTGGGATCCAGCACGGCGTTCCATATTACCCTCCTGAACCCACCGATTCCATATTCTACTAACAGTCACTGGATGTCGACCAACGTGAGCAGCAATGTCGCGATACGATAAACCGCAATCGCGATAGGCTACAATCCGACCTTTATCAAAGTCGGAAACGTGATGGTATGTATTTCTCCTCCTTACACGAGGCATAACAACAACGTTTCACCAGGCAACGCCGGTCAACTGCTGTTTGTGTATGAGAAATCGGTTGGAAACTTTCCTCATGTCAGCACGTTGTAGGTGTCGCCACCGGCGCCAACCTTTTGTGAATGCTCTGTAAAACTAATCATTTGCATACCACAGCATCTTCTTCCTGTTGGTTAAATTTCGCGCCTGTAGCACGTTATCTTAGTAGTGTAGCAGTTTTAATGGGCAGTGGTGTAAATAACATCGTAAGGACAGCTGTAGATAATGCGTTTTATTACATAATTGAACAGCCAAAGTCGCTCAAATTTCCAAGCAGATGGATGGGCATACATAAACCGTCATGGTAAGGCCCACCGTCAATGGCGGAATTCCCCATGTTCAGTAGGCTGGGCCACACGAGTCGCAATGATCCGCAGCGTGCGGCTGAAGGTGTTGGCGCGCCTCCACGGCTGGAGCCTCAGCGACTCGCCGCCCAGAGTGAGAGAGGTCTGACGTCCCAGCAGCGGCAGACCAGTGCAGAGCAGTGAAGAGAGGGTGAGGCGAAGGCGCGGCAGCCGCTGGGTCAACAGCGCCAGCCGCTAAGAGGATCCCCCGCGCCACCTCGCCCGCCCTTCTCCACCTCCTGACGGCCGGGCGTCGCTCCCGCGAAAGCTCCGCTCCACGCTGATATGAAACACGTCTGCAGGGACGTACGTCTTCACACCCCTCTCCCCTCAAAAAATGCATTTCACCTTGTTAGAGAAGTGCCCGTATTAAAATGGGCGCAAGGCAGCGATGCAGTCTTTTGCCTCTACTTGAACATGCTTTTCAATTTTCATTTTATTTACCCTTACTGACCGGCCATCATCCAGTTAACTGAAATGATCGTATGTTACAAAAAATGTTCAAATGTGTGTGAAATCTTATGGGACTCACCTGTGAAGGTCATCAGTCCCTGAGCTTACACACTACTTAGACTCGAACCTCCACCGGGACCAGCCCCACAGTCCACGACTGCTGCGCCTAAGACCGCTCGGCTAATCCCGCGCGGCGTATGTTACAATTTAGATCAGTTGATACAAAAAAAAGTCAAATATTTTGTTAAATGATTTGTCTAAAAGTAAGAAATAAAACGAATTTTGAGAAATATTTGATGCGTCTTCGAATTATTGTCAAAATTATATGCAGTAGCTGAGCTAATCATATGGTAGTGACGTAACAAGACCACTGACTTAAATTCCACCAGACCAACATCCTCTACTGCTCTTTGAACTTCACAGATTCATAGTTAAACATAGTACTTTAAATTCTCAGTCGACAACTCATTTACTGTCCATGACTTCGAGCATAGTCCAAAGGCCTCTCACATGTTTGTCAAACCTGCTTTATCTACTACTTTTAAACAAATCATTCCGCAAAACATTTGTCGTTTTTTTTAGTTTTTTTCAAATTTTCATGTTCTGTTCAGAAAGCATTAGCTATAACATATTAAAATGTCCATCGTATTCGGTTATTATTAGGAGTATGCTGATCAAGATAAACCAGAAGAGACACCGAAATGCACAAAAAACGATATTCGGTCTGCCACGGATACTGATGTGGAATAAACATGGCTTACGCATCCAAAGAATGTGTTACCGAGTTGCTGATGCTCGGTAAGCCACTTGGAAGGTGCATAGGGTCGTGCACTCACAAAATGGGCACTCGTTTTAACACTCACTTAAATGAGCATCCGTGTGAACATAGCCATTTTTGTACAGCCTGTTCCATCCACAGCTAAAACTGTGGACATTTCTAGCTCCACAACTAAAGTGATCGAAATTAGTAAATTTAAATTAATTTGTGGACAGTTGGTTTTAACTCATCAGTTACGCTAATTACAACTGCTTACTGAAACTCTCTGGAAAATAAGCAAATATAGTAAGTTCACAATTCGAGAGAATGAGTAACGTTTCTGACTTTTTTAAATACTAATCGTTTCATTTATTTTGTAAGTTACAGAGAAAAACTTATCTATATATAAGGGCTATTGTATTTATTTTGATACCGTTTTCACTAATAGACAGATTGAGTCACGAGAAAGATGTGTGTGCATCTGTACGTGATTGTTAAACATTAAAGTCCCACGCTGTGTTTCCTGTTTCTGAAGGCTAATCTCAGGAGGAAATGTAATACGCTTCTCACTAATGTACTGATAGACCACGAAGGTTTGCGTGCATATTATAAACTAGCTGTAGATACTCAGTGCAAGTGGATGGTGCTGAAAAAAACTTGTTACCGTCATACTGTAGGACTGACCCATGGACCCTGTCATTTCCTATAAATACCTAGGCGCAATAGTAAATACAAGCGGATCTGTAACTAGACGACTCGTGAAATCAGAAGCAGGGAGGCCAAACAGAAGAATCCTGTTTATTGTAAGGAAGTTGCAAAAGGCCGCGCTTACATCAAGGACCGCAGTACAAGAAGCCAAAGTGATCTCTTCTAAGAGGTCTACAGTATTCTATAACTGTACAACAGATGTGGAACGAATTCAGATACGCAGCTAGGATAGTAACAGATCAGTATAGCTGATACGCATATGTCAACAGTGAGCCCCAGAGAACTTTCATGGGGAACTTTAGAACAAAGCCTACGTTTTCGTGAAAGCCTTTTTGGCACAAGTGTCAAATAATGACCTTGATATAACCATAAATGAGATGAGAACACGTACCGAGCCATCTCACAGTCATTTTTCCCCGCTTCATACACGAACGGAACAGAGAATATTGATACAAAACACCCTCCAACATTCACGGTAGAATAGCTTACGGAGTGTATGTGTTGGGACAGGCGTAGAAAAACAAATTTAGAAGAAGAGTCTCCACTACGTTGAGAACATTCCCGCTGGAACTGTTCGCATAATTTCACAAGAAATTTCGTGGGGAAACCTACGCTAACTGCCAGACACTTAAAGATGAATCCTCTGCCAGGCATTTAAATGTGATTTGCAGAGTATCCATGTAGATGCAGATGTAGATGCAGATGTAAATGAATGGTTTGTTGACCCATAAAGAGTCAGTATTTGGAACAGCTCCACAGAAACTAACCACGAAAATAGGCAAAAATACGCTGAAATGACAAGGCAAAAGGCTATTTTTTAGTGCCTTGCCCATTAGAAACTGTGTATAGTTTAAAATTATTTGTAGAACCATCAGGAATCAGTATTTGGAACAGCTCCACAGAAAGTAACCACGACAATAGGCTAAAATATACAATTAACTAGCAAATAATGAATGATTACTTTCATCTGTTACTCAGATGATGAAATATGTAATGCATTGACTCTGAAATGACAAGGTAAAAGATTACCTTTTAGTGCCTTGCCCATTAGAAACGATGTATAGTATGAAAGGTGTACTGAGTCAACACAGGTCTTGTTATAGCGTTCGTACTCTCTGATGAACCTAACTCAAATCGCCACTATGTTCATCATCTTCCTTACAAGTGTTGGGGATCTCGACCTGTAAGATATCGTCGAGAGGTTCTCCAAGTATCTATTCATTGGTCCAGCTAGCTATCTTCCACCGTTGTGGTGGCAGTGTTGCATGGATATTGGGATCCTCTTTGATCTCGTTCGTTGTAGGCTTTTTCTCCAGCTGTTGTGGTAGTGCTGAATATAACATGTAATGGGTATCATTTCAAGTTACTTCAACAAAGAATTTCAAACCGAAACGGTCCCCAGCCAGGTCATGGGTTAGGACTGTATTTTGAACCTCCCTTCACAAACCGGTTTTTGGAGAGCGTCAGGTATGTACTGTGTTGTTAACTTTTTCACAGTCGCATGCCCCTCCTCTGCTTCATCTGACTGTTGTCTATAGAAATCTGTCCATCATTGGGGTAAACTGGTAAAAGTGGAGGGCAGGAGGGAGGAGGGAAGCATATAACAAATAGCAACAACCACAAGCGGCGTTCGATAAGTGATGCAACACATTCGTTTTTCTGACAGCAGGTGGTTTTTGTTCAGGATTCAATAGATCACATTATTTGCCACTCTTTTGGCTACAAAACCCTGTTTCTCGAAATGGGACGGCCTTACGCCACCTTACTGCGAGGGCCTGTGTGCCAGCTTGGTACCACTCTGCTGGTCGACATCGTAGCCAGCATTTTGCTGCGTCATTAACATCCCCACATGCAGACGGCATCCTTCGTTGGACCAAACAGGTGAAAGTCTGAAGGTGCGACACCCGGGCTGTAAGATCGAAGAGGAACAACAATCCAATGAATCTAAGCTCTTCTCAGATGCGCAGACTTATGTGAGGCCTTGCGTTGTCATTTCTTCAATTTTCTGAGGGTAGCGCAAAACACTTCAGAAGTGATCGTTGTACTAGGAGGTAAACTCCCTGAGAGTTCTAGAATACCGTCGCCATGATTTTACTGACTAAGGGTGTGGTTTTGAACTTTTCTTCGGAGGAGATTGCTTTTTCGTTTTGGTACAAAGTGATAAACCAACGTTTCGTCGCCTGCGACGATATACGACAAAAATTTGTCACGATCAGCCTCGTAACGCACAAGCAATTCCTCAATATAGCCCTTCACTGCTCTTTATGGCCTTCTTTTAGGCAGCAAGCCAACCAGCGGGCACATATCTTTGAGTACACTAACTGGTGGACGGGTGGACGAGTATGTGTCAGCACTACAAACAGAGACGTTCCATTGAGCAGCGAGGTGTTTGACTGCAATCTTTCGTACATCTCGAATGAGAGTGTCCGCACGTTCCAACACTACAGGAGTGACTGTTGTGTGTGGCTGGCTGGCGCATGGGAAAATTCAACAGGTTTCGCGACCTTGAGACGATGATGATACGCGCCTAACCTCCATGACGCACTGTGCTTTTATTCACTGCCAGATCTCCGTAGACGTTCTGCAAGGGCCTATGAGTGCGATGCTCTGATTTTCCGCCAAAAGAAACTCAATGATAGCTCACGATAAGGAATACACTTCCGTTACACACGCCATTTTGAGGGATACGTATAGCACCGCCATTTAGCAGAACTTCTGAAGCTATAACGGCTGAAGCGGGAATAGTTCACGATCTCTCACAATAAATTCCGCATTTTTTCAACCCAAAATTAGCCGAGAAAAAAAAAGTGTCGCAATTCTTACTGAACGCCCGTCGTAAGTGACACAGGAAAGTGATTTGATTAAGAGAAGTAGAAGCGAATGTTAGCGAAAGAGCAAAAGAGAGACGAACATTTTAACTCTGCGCGTGTTGTGACGTTTTTCTTGAAAGTGTTGCAGTTTTTTGCGCCCTGTCACGGTCGCCATTAGAGGTCGCAGCAGTGAGAGGAATCGGCGCGGAGCACTCGCGGTCGGCCGCTCGTGAATATGTGGCCAGACGCAGAGGCTGCGGGACAAAAGGACGCGCAAATGGAAGCCCGAGGCTGCCGGCTTTTGTTTCTGGGTGTCGTATGGCGCGCGGCCGCCATTGTGCGGGCGCCACATTGATTCCGCGGCGGCTCGCACCCTCCGGAATCGTGAAAGCTGCGGTCTGACGGCGCGCCAGGCCCAAGGGCTCCGAAACCCAAGAAAAGAAAGGGGAAGAGACACGTAAAGAAGACGTAGGCGCCGCAACAACGCTTCTAGCGAGAGCAGCACTGCGAAGATGTAAATCCACTGGCAGACCTACACTTCGAAATCACAACACTCTTGCAACTTTCCTATGTCGTGTAATCCAACAAAATCGTCCAGAAAAGTCATCTTAAAATACTCAGCAGGGCTGTATTAAGTTGTTGTTGTTTCCGCTTTTAAATAGGACACGAGATAGGAAGATGGTTCGTTGACATTAGAAGTGCACTTAGAACACAGAAGCCCTATATATGAAGTTTGATGGTTTAGCAATATGCCGTAGTTTATTTCTTTCCAGAACACAGAACTCGTATATTTTAAGATCATGATGTTTGATACAGTAGACTTCTGTGTTAGGCATCAACGAACCGTCCTCCAATCTTATGTTGGTAATGAAGAACACCGTAATTCGCGGTAGCTTCGCTGGTTGACACGCAACAAATTCCGGAACACTGTAGCAAAATTACATCAATCTATTTTAAACACAAAATTCAATAGAATCTGTCTTTCACGTAATGTAATACCGAACTATATACATGTCAAAGTAAACAGTATGTCAGCTGCAGCCTAACATGCCTAGCACAAAGCCAAAATTGGCTGGTTGAAACAAGAAATTAGATGTCTACGTAAAAAGAAGCAAGAACTCAACGCCATCTGGAACTAGGAAATCCAATAAAAATATCTGAAATATTAAATGACATCATGGATACAGTCAAACAAAACAGAGAAACACTAATAAAAATAAAATGGGAAAGAGAACAACAAAAGCTAAACACATTTTTGAAATAAAATAAAATCATTGTATATAAAACAGAAAACAAACAAACCACGCATTACAAAAATGTCTTACTGACACACAAATAGCAAAGAAATAAAAAATATGTCGTGTGGCACAACGGCCTCGTGCAACTCTTTAAATTGGACACTACTTCGGCGGCTTGCGTGTCCTGAAAACGACAGCACCCGGTTTTCCCCGAATGGTCAGCCATACAAGTATCAGCCTGGCCCGACGTTGCTTACTTTTGGTGGGGGGAAGCGGTGTTACCAACGTGGCAAGGCCACTGACAAAGGAGAAATGAACATGTTAGAAGAAGAACCTAAATACAACACCAACGCACACGTTATACATAAGACAGTAGATAATTTTATCACAGAAAGTGCATCTGTTATAAAACAACAAGAAAAAAAAATTAAAACTGCTACGCAGGTCTGAGAAGAGAATTGGTTGCAGGAAAAAATAGGATGCATAATAAGGGAAGACAAAAGCAACGTACTAACAGAAACAAAAACAGAAGAAGAAAAGCCTCCAGGAAAATAATGAACAAATTTAAAAACAACAGGGCTCTCGTCACGAGGTCAGACAATTGTAACACGATGATAGTTATAAAACAGGAGTAATACTCGTCACGAGGTCAGACAATTTTGTAACACGATGATAGTTATGAAAAAGGAGTAATACAAAGATAGGAGCCATAAAATTTCTAGAAGACTACAACATAATATAGGCAACCAGTGACCCAACAAAAAGCCACCAGCAAAATACACAGATATGAACAAAAATATCTCACACATATAAAAAACGGAAGTGAAATGGATAAAACAAAAGAACTCCAAGGCACCTACAATGAACAGCCCTCTAAAGCTCCACAAGAAGGATATTCGTTTACACAGTCGTAAATTTCAGCAGTGCACCCACATATTCCCTAGCTAGAGAAATAAACACATAATTACAGGAACATTATGCATACACATACAACAGGAGCATACATAACACCAAAGAGCTGATACAAAAAATCAAAGACATCAACATCCCCACAACAACTGTGCTCACGTCAGTCGACATCATGTCCATGTACATGAATATCCCCACTACCGAAACCATCAATATCAAGACAAGTAGGACAACAAAATATCGTCCCCTAACCACACGTAGAAGAAGTAGCTACCATTCTAAAACTGGTCATAGAGCAAAACCGTCTTTCATTCGACAACTTGTTCTACTCACAACAGTATGGGCTTCCCAAGACATCACCGTTCAGTGGACTCCTACCCGACATCTTCCTTAATCTCGTTGAAAACAAAATATTTGGAACAATAGTAAGACTCAAACAAGACAGGATAGTATATTGGCATCGTCATGTAGATGACATCATATGCCTTTAGATGAAAGATCCTGTCGCGTCCAACAACTACACAATGATATAAACACAGTTTGCTCAAAACTAGAATTCATCATAGAAACAGAAAATGACACACAACAACCAACATCACTTCTCCATATTCAGTGAATTCACCACCAGCAATCATCCAATCAGGCACAAACTAGCTGATTTCCATGTTGCACAGACTGAACAGAATTCCGTTTAATGAAGACAACAACAAAAATGTATTACAGAATTACAGACACTCAAACAAATACCTACAGAGAATGGATGCGATACAAACGTTATAGAGAAGCTAAAAAATAAAACAAAAATGAAGGGACACCTGTCACCAACTTACAAGTACAGACATAAAGAACATAAACTCACAGCACAAACACAAGCACAAATGAACAAGAAATACCTATAGCAATGAACACAGACACACAGAACACAAGCACACAGGACACAAACACACAGAACACAAACATACAAAAAACAAATACACAAGCACACAAGAGCAAGAAACGACCATAACAACAAGTAAATGGTACACATTCACTTACAACAACAAAACAGCCCATAGAATAGGCAACATACTAAAAAGCAACGGCTATAGACTACAGGACAGACAACTCAGTACAAAGAAATTTAAGGGCAGAAAGTACAAGCATAGACAAACACAACACATTTTGCATTTACCAACTGACATGCTAGGAATGCAGATGAGTTTGTATAGGACAGTCAAATGGAAACTTTAATACCAGATATACAGAGCTCCAAAGAGCTTTAAAAAGTAACAGCTGTCATTCTACATTTGCTGAACACCTTGTGGACGTGAAATACAGCCCAAGAGGCATCAAAACTAACTTGAAAACTCTCCAATGCAATAATAGGCACCCAACCAAAACTAATAAATGAAGAAAACTATCAAATAGAAGAAGGCGTAGTTGAAGGAAAACAAATAATAAACGGATACACAGTTCTTCACGACAGAACTCTGTTCTCTGGCCCCAAAAATGACACCGAACCATAAACCTCCAAAGCTGCATTCTCCACACACAAACACCCCCCACCTACACGCACACAGAACACAATACTCCACATAGGATTAGTTAATGTTTGGCAGAACCACGACATTCCCACTCGTAAAATATCGAAGTAAATAACTCTTCTATACTATGTCCTGTGTGGTTGCAGATGGCAAACTGTGAAAGCAATCAGCTGCAGTAACAGCATAAAAATCAAGGAAAACCACAGCGTGTGTCAACAAGATATACATGAAAATTCAAGGATTTTTTTAAGGGACCGAAGGCATGATAATCGCATGTATAGCATGGGGAGAATTCAGGACTGCACTTTAGTTGGCGTAGCTTCTGCGTTACGAGACATCTGCGACATGGAGAGGGGCGTTAATACGAAGCAGCAGCGACCCTTGATGCAGGTTCCACAACGGTTGTTTCCGACGGCACGCTTGCCCACACATTTTCTTCATTCTCCGGTGGATGTCTACCGCCGTTTGCCCTTCGACAACCAAGAAAAGAAAGGATTAGGAGCATGTTGGTCTTGTTTGGTCGCATTTGGTACTAACGTCGCCATAGTTCACGTTTCCTTTTTTATGGCACACGAACGCCAACTAATCCCTTCCCTACATGTCGGTGCGTATATATCCACATCGGAGTGGATCGAACTCAAAACAAAAATAAACAAAACAAAAAAAAAAAAATATTTATTAATTAAAAAAAGTGGTTTTAAAGTTTATTGTCTGACATAAGAGAAATCCGAGTAGGTGTTCTAATGGGACAAGGGTTTAAATGACATAAGCCAACATGTGGGAGCAATATCGTGCTAAGGAGTTTCTAACGCAGCACTTTCCTTCATTAAAGTCTATCGTTTACGCCATGCTTTTCGTGATAACACAAATTTGTTAAGTGTGTGCTTGTTCAGTCAACCGTAACAAGCTAGTCTCGGTTGAGGGAATGTATCCCGATCGTCCTTTCTGTTTGTTTCTAAACTACATTCATTTTAGTAGCCCCTCCATTTCAATTTTCCTAAATCAATTAAAGCCTGATCCCGTTCCGATGCACAAATTAAATTTATGCCAGCGTCCGCCGTTTGTAGGTTGTGTGTATTCCAGTGTAGACTACAATAGCTGGTGGCGCTGTCAAACGTAGCGCTATGTCACGGTAATTGCTTTTCGTCCATTAAGTTAATTGCACACACTTCGGTTTGCTGAGTGTTATTCACACCGCACGAGTCCAGCAAAGAGCCGAGAGCACATCGAACACATTGGGCCAAGCCTACACGTACATTCCTCACATTCGAAATGCATTTAGCTTATAAATAAATTATTAACATATGGCACCTGCCGTATATTTCATTCGGTATCCCTGTGCAGGCAACCATTTTAGTGGACAAAGTGGAGACTGTTCGTATATATATGGATCGGCTTTATTATGCAACCAGTTGACTACCCGGTCTTGCCCGGGTATGTATTTATTCCACTCTTCTTTTAGTTCATCTCCTTCCTTCCCCTATGTCCATCTCCTCCTTCACCCCCTCTCTGTCCATTCCCCCGCCCCCTCCGTCTGTCCGAGTCCATCACCTCCCACCAGTCCTCTATCTGTCCACCTACTCCTACTCCTCCCTCCCCCCTTCTCTCTCCACGTTGTCACACTCACCCAAATAGGAGACTGGCGTTTTTTTGTTTTTCCCTTGTGGCTACGGCCCGCCACGAATGCTTCTTCTGTGCCAACCTCTTCATCTCAAAGTAGCATTTGCAGCCTACGTCCTCAATTACTTATTGAATGTGTTCCAATCTCTGTTCTTCTCTATAGCTCCCTCTACTACCATGGAAGTTATTCTCTGACGTCTTCACAGATGTCCTGCCACCCTGTCCCTTCTTCACGTCAGTGTTTTCCAAATATTCCTTTCCTCGCCGATTCTCTGATGAACCTCCTCAACCTTACGCTGCACCAGAATTTCAACGTTCCTCTAGAACAGCACATCTCAAATGCTACGATTCTCTTCTTTTCCGCTGTTCCCACACTCCATGTTTCACTACTACACACTGCTGTGATTGAAACGTATATACTCAGAAATTTCTTCCTCAAATTACGGCCTATGTTTGATACTAGTCGATTTCTCTTGGCCAGGAATGTCCTTTTCGACATTGCTAGGCTGCTCTTATGTCACAGGTTATTTTGCTGCATAGGTTCTAGAATTCCTTAACTTCGTCTGTTTCGTGATCACCAATCCTGATGTTTAGTTTCTCCCTGTTTTCATTTCAGCTACTTTTCATTATTTTCGAGTTTCTTCGAATTACTCTTAGTCTATATTGCGTACTCATTAGACTGTTCCTTGCATTCAGCAGACCCCCATAATTCTTGTTCCTCTCTTTCGCCAAGGATGGCAATGTCGTCAGCGAATCTTATCATCCCATTCATAAGATCCTGTAATTCTTGTTCTTCACTTTCACTGAGAATAGCAATGTCATCAGTCAATTTTATCACTGATATCTTTTCACCTTTAATTTCAGTCCCAATATTAAACGTTTCTTTTTTCTCGTCATTGCTTCTTTTATATACAGATTGGACAGTAGGGGCGAAAGACTTACTCCCTTTTTAATCCTAGCAATTCGTTCTTCGTCTCCACTCTTATTGTTCCCTCTTTCTTCTTGTACATTTGGTATATTATGAATTTTGAACATCATGCACCATTTGACATTGTAGAACACTTTTTCCAGGTGGACAAATCCTGTCTTGAATTTTCGTCAGTCTTGCTTGCACTATCAAGAGCAGCGTCAGAATTGCCTCTTCGCTGCCTTTGCTATTCCTAAAGAAAAACGAATCGCCATCTAATACATCCTCAGTTGCCTTTTTAATTCTTTCGTCAGCAACTTGCATGGCTGAACTGTTACGCTGATTGTGTGATAATTCTTGCACTTGTCGGCTCTTGCAATATTCGGAATTGTACGGATGATCTTTTTCCGAAAGACAGACAGTCGCAAGACTCATACGTTCTGCACATCAACGTGAACAGTAGTTTTGTTGCTAATTTCCACACTGATTTTAGAAATTCTGATGGAATATTATCCATCCCTTCTGCCTTATTCGATCGTTAGTCTTCCAAATTTAAATTCTGATTCTAGTACTGGATCACCTATCTATTCTATATCGACTTCTGTTTCTTCTTCCATTACGTCAACAAGTTTTGCCCTCACAGAAGCCTTAAATGCACTCTTTCCACTCATCCGCTCTCTCAACTGTATTTAACAGTGGAATTCCCATTGCACTCTTAGTGTTAGGACCTACTTACTGTATTCAAACCTTTTCCCCCATTTTTAAACCCCCAGACTTCCTTCCATTAACAAACTCACGATTCACACACACTGTGACTCCAAGAATTCCTTAGTAACAGAATCCAGTACTTTGTTCTTGACGGGCAGTGTTCGCCTGAGACAAGGAGTACCTCAGGGAAGTGTGATAAAACCGCTGTTATTTTCTATACACATAAATAATTGGGTGGAGAGAGTGAGCAACAAACTGCGTTTGTGTGCTGTGGTGTACAGTAATGTCTTGACGTTAAGTGATTATAGGAGGATACAAGATGATTTAGGCCACATTCTGTGTTCGTGTGATGCACTGCAGCTAGCTTTAATGTTAGAAAAATCTAAGTTAATACAGATGAGTAGGGAAAAACTGTACTGTTCGAATGCAGCATTAGTAGTGACTGGCTGACACAGTCACGTCGTTCAAATATCTGAGCGTAACGTTGCAAAGCGATGTGAAACATAACGATTTTGTGAGGATTATGATAGGGAAGGCTATCGATTTAGTGGGACAATTTTAGGAAAGTGTGGTTCATCTGTAAAAGAGACCTTATATAGGACGGTAGTGCTACCATTCTTGAGTGATGATCGAGTGTTTGGGATCCGCACCAGGTCAGATTAAAGGGAGACATAGAAACAATTCTGAGGCGGTCTGCTAGATTTGTTACCGGTAGGTTCGCACAACACGCAAATGTTACAGAGATGCTTCGGGAAATCTGGTGGGAATCTCTGGAGGGAAGGTGACGTCGTTATCGAGGAAAGATATAGAAAATTTAGAGAACCATCATATGAAGGTGACTTCTCTGCCGCCAAGGTACAATCCACATAAGGGCCAAGAAGATAACAGAAATTAGGGTTCATACAGAGGCATCTTGGCAGTCGTTTTCCCTCGCTCTATTTGCGAGTGGAACATGAAATAAATTGATTAGTAATGGTATAAGTTACCATCCGCCACACACCGTACAGTGGCTTGCGGTCATTGAATGTAGATGTGGATATAGATTCCTTAATGCCTCTGGATGTGTTCTACCAACTGATCGCTTCTTGTCGTAAAGTTGTGGCAAGAACTTGAATTTCTCTCCGATTTTAGTAATTACTTCTTCATTAGCTATCCAATGCAGCTATCTAATCTTCAGCATTCTTCTGTAGCATCGCGTTTCAAACGTTTCTTGCCTGTACTGCTTATCGCTACGTCTCAAATCCGCAGAAATACACTACGAAATGACTTCCTATAGTTTAAATTTTTAGTCAAATTTAACAAATTTCTTTTTATCAGAAACGCTTTCCTTTCTACGTCCGGTCTGAATTTTATACTTCTTTAATCGACTATCGTCAGTTAATTTTCTGCCCAATTAGCAAAACTCATCACACCCTACTTTTCGTGTATTATTTCCTAATGTAATTCCCCCACCATCACCTGTTTCAGTACGGCTACATTCCATTACAAAATTTTTACTTCTGTCAAGTTACATCCCATAATCACTTTTAAAGACACTGCTCATTCTATACTACTTCCCTTGTAAGTCCTTTGAAGTCGCCGACAGAACTGCAATGTCACTGGCAAATCCCGTAGTTTTCATTTCTTCTCCCAGCACTTTGATCCCCAAATTTCTCCTTAGTTTCCTTTGCTGCTCGCGTACTGTTTGTTAGTTTGGCTGACATACAAGATGAGCTACAACCTTGCGTTGCTCGCTTCTCAACTACTGCTTCCTTTTTGCATCCTTCGTCTCGTCTGACTGCACTACGATTTCTTTATAAGTTGTAGATAGCCTTACTCGCCCCCTATTACCTTCAGTATTCCAAACAATGTCTGGTTGAAAAAACGGAAAAAGAAGACAGTGTGTTAGCTCGAGATGGAATCATTTCCCATAGATCTACATCTACATGGATACCCTGCAAATCACATTTAAATGCCTGGCAGAGGGTTCATTGAACCACCTTCACAATTCTCTATTATTCCAATCTCGTATAGTGCGCGGAAAGAACGAACACCTATATCTTTCCATACGAGCACTTCCCTTATTTATCAAGGTGATCGTTTTTCCTTATGTAGGTCAGCGTCAACAAAATATTTTCGTGTTCGGAGGAGAAAGTTGGGATTCGAATTCGTGAGAAGATTCCGCCGCAACGAAAAAAGCCTTTATTTTAATGATGTCCATCCCAACTCCTGTATTATTTCAGGTACACTTTGTCCCCTATTCCACGACGGTAAAAAACGCGGTGCCTTCCTTTGAACTGTTTAGATGTACACGGTCAGTCCTTTCTGGTAAGTACCCCACACCGCGAAGCAGTATTCTAAAAGAGGACGGACAAGCGTAGTGTAGGCAGCCTGCTTAGTAGATCTGTTACATTTTATAAGCGTACCGCCAATAACAGGTCTTTGGTTAGCCTTCTCCACAACATTTTCTATGAGTTCCTTCCAATTTAAGTAGTTTGTAATTAAAATTCCTAGGTATTTAGTTGAATTTATGGCCTTTAAATTTGACTGATTTATCGTATTCCTTTTAGCACTCATCTGGCTGACCTCAAACTTTTCATTATTTAGAGAGAATGTCTGTTTCATGACGTTTCGGGCTTCAAGCTGGATTAGATCGACTTCTTGCGACTATATTTCGGTAGGCAGCCATTCAGTCGTTTTCAGGTGGTTCAAGTCGCGGTCTCTACACCTAAAATTAGCGCTGAGACTCATGAGCAGGGGCTTCCGCTGTACGCGCCTTTCGTCGAAACTAGTGCCCTTCGTCGAATATTGCTCCATCTGTGGAGCAGAGACGCATGGGTAAATGAGATGCTGTATGCCCTTTGTTGTACAGCGAGCCTGCTGATTTCATAGATCAGATTTATAAATTAACCGTCAGAGTACGTGTTATTAGGCGGAAAGATTCGTCTTGCTGAAGACGTTAAAGAAATTAGTGGATCCCACACCTTATCAAACTGAAGGCTACCCTCATGGCCAGTAAAAGCTTCAGCCAAATATGTTTCCACAGATTTCTTAACAATGGAATCACAGAAAGACGTCGTGAGTAAGGTTTCCGGCAGAATAATGCACAGGCTGTCCTGTGGAGATACGGTACCCAGCGGTGGCTGACTTAATGGGTTCCTAAAGGCTAGTGTGGCGATCACGTTTCACGCATCTTTCACGTATTATGCGTGTGTAATCAGAATAATAGCTGGAGTCCTTCCAAGATCACCTTGCAGACATTTATTTAAGGAACTCGGGATATTCACAGTACCTTCACAAAACGTATATTCACTTATGAAATTTGTAATTAATGTTGTTGTTGTTGTTGTGGTCTTCAGTCCTGAGACTGGTTTGATGCAGCTCTCCATGCTACTCTATCCTGTGCAAACTTCTTCATCTCCCAGTACCTACTGCAACCTACATCCTTCTGAATCTGCTTAGTGTATTCATCTCTTGGTCTCCCTCTACGATTTTTACCCTCCACGCTGCCCTCCAATATTAAATTGGTGATCCCTTGATGCCTCAGAACATGTCCTACTAACCGGTCCCTTCCTTTTGTCAAGTTGTGCGACATACTCCTCTTCTCCCCAATTCTATTCAATACTTCATCATTAGTTATGTGATCTACCCACCTAATCTTCAGCATTCTTCTGTAGCACCACATTTCGAAAGCTTCTATTCTCTTCTTGTCCAAACTATTTATCGTCCATGTTTCACTTCCATACTTGGCTACACTCCATACAAATACTTTCAGAAACGACTTCCTGACACTTAAATCTATACTCGATGTTAACAAATTTCTCTTCTTCCGAAACGCTTTCCTTGCCATTGCCAGTCTACATTTTGTATCCTCTCTACTTCGACCATCATCAGTTATTTTGTTCCCCAAATAGCAAAACTCCTTTACTACTTTAAGTGTGTCATTTCCTAATCTCATTCCCTCAGCATCACCCGGCTTAATTCGACTACGTTTCATTATCCCCGTTTTGCTTTTGTTGATGTTCATCTTATATCCTCCTTTCAAGACCGTATCCATCCCGTTCAACTGCTCTTCCAAGTCCTTTGCTGTCTCTGACAGAATTACGATGTCATTGGCGAACCTCAAAGTTTTTATTTCTTCTCCATGGATTTTAATACCTACTCCGAATTTTTCTTTTGTTTCCTTTACTGCTTGCTCAATATACAGATTCAATAACATCGGGGAGAGACTACAACCCTGTCTCACTCCCTTCCCAACAACTGCTTCCCTTTCATGTCCCTCGACTCTTATAACTGCCATCTGGTTTCTGTACAAATTGTAAATAACCTTTCGCCCCCTGTATTTTACTCCTGCCACCTTCAGAATTTGAATGAGAGTATTCCAGTCAACATTGTCAAAAGCTTTCTCTAAGTCTACAAATGCTAGAAACGTAGGTTAGCCCTTCCTTAATCTAGCTTCTAAGGTAAGTCGTAGGGTCAGTATTGCCTCACGTGTTCAATTAATAATCCATCCTAATTCAAAAATAACAGGGAAGTGTATAGCCACACTACTAGAAGAAAGGATGATCTTCAGCGTTCTGAATTAAATCTGGCTTTGGCACAGAAAGGGGTGAATTATGCTGCCACAAGAATCTTTGGTCATTTGACAAATAGCATTAAAAGCCTGAAAGCTAGCCAACCAAAACTTAAAAACTAATTACAAGAATTTCTGATTGTCAGCTCCTTCTACTGAGTAGATGAATTTGTAGATATGTAGTAGTAACTGTAAAAAAATTAATTATTTTGTGTAAAGGAAACTTACGCTAAAGTGACACTGTCCACATCATTACGAAATGTCGTCCTCATGGTCTATGGAACGAGTATCAATATATGTACCTATGTATGCTGCGTAAACAATGTAGAATTTGCCACACTAGCATGGTATTTTGTAGACTCCAGACTTCTGCAAACTCAAAACATCCGTTACCGTGGCATGCAGGCCATATGTGGCTGGGAGATTATGTTAATATTGTTTTTTAAAGATTATACACAATTTAGAAGAAATATTGCCTAAGCATCGGAGGAACGCCGCGCCGTGGACTTAAACAGCTCCTTATTCTCTTGATCTTACGAGTGGTCACTTTTACTGCTCGATAAAGCTGTGCTAATTTGACGTGAAGTATATCTCTTGTCTCTAAACACAGACAGTAGATCTTCCAGCTATTTTTCAAGGCTGTCTCCGTCAGACATACGTCTGCCCGGTGTAGTAAATTTTCGAAGACGCCATAATTTGTGAAGGGTGGTCGTCAGCTAGACACTCGATACAAGTCCGTATGTGCGAGCTTACGGTAAACTGAATGCCCCAAAGACCCATCCACCTTTAGATTGACTAAGAGGCCTAGAAACGGTAGAAAGTCGCTTTTCTCCACTTCCATCATAAACTGGATACACTCATGGATTTGGTTTACGTTCCACCGATTGGAAGGCCGTCCCCTAAGATTTTTCCATAAAACAGATTGGTACTAGGGGGAGAGATTTGTTGAAGTATTACCACTTAAAATTTTGAACGAAATAAATAGGCCGACCAGCTAAACAGTGCCACAAACTTGGAGAAGACGGAACAGGTAGACGTCCGCATGCAAGGCAATAATGTCGGCGAAGTATTGCCCTCCGTAAACTGCCTTGTAGATATAGTAGCACATAACGGTAGCCGTTCAACACGTGTGATCTTTCCCTTCACCGCAGAATGCCCTACACTTTGATCTCTAGTTGCCTCTTCAACCTTCTCCGGGCGCACCCCTCCTTTCAGGAGTTGAGTTTGCACTCTGGGCTGTGAGCGTACAAACTGTGAGATTAGAGCGGAAGTTTCCCGCTTTAGAGGACATGGTTGGCGGTTGCTAGGGGGCCGCGGCGAACGGCTAGCGCCTACGCTGCCTTGAAAAAAACCGAGCGCTTGCCAGGGAGGCGTATGGCCGTGTTACGAGCTTGGAGAAATTTATATGCCAGAGAAAAGTCGAGAAAAACAAAAGAGCGACACGTAGGTGCGATTTGGTAGTCATGGACAGAAAAATAAATTATCTATACGCGCCACAAAAATATATAATAGTTTAAAAGTTATTGTTGTCTTACAAATTGTAAATTTATGAAAGTTCAAAAGCTAATATCTCGGCAATGCTTTGGTCGATCAATATGAACAAAGTGTCTACGGATGCGGCTAGTTGAGCTACATCGAGCAATCATAGCCGATTTGCATAGTGTGTACCATTTTTGAATGAGACGTCGGAATATGGGATTCGACAGAGAGAAACTGTGTTTTTGGTGATAAATAAATTTAAAGAGACGAAACGAGCGGCAGCATTCTAGAAGTTTAGAGAGGCAGATGAGTAATTAAGTATGTATATTTATTTGTTTATTTATGTTCAGTATCAAAAATCCGGGAAAAGCAATATCACGCCACAGGAACATTATTTGTGAAAAAACGGTGGCTTATACAGAAAATTGGACCTTAAATTGTTATTGCCCGGAAATTTTCCGTATTTTTCAATGTATCATACGTGTTTTTGTGTTTAGTTTTAGAAAAAAAATGGTTCAAATGGCTCTGAGCACTATGGGACTTAACATCTGTGGTCATCAGTCCCCTAGAACGTAGAACTACTTAAACCTAACTAACCTAAGGACATCACACACATCCATGCCCGAGGCAGGATTCGAACCTGCGTCCGTAGCGGTCACGCGGTGCCAGACTGAAGAGCCTAGAACCGCACGGACACACCGGCTGGCAGTTTTAGAATATTCGTAATTTTTGTCAAACACTGTTTTGAGTTAGACAGTCGTTTCGAGGGTGGAAAGGGCGGCCATCTTTGAGAGGAGTTGGTGCTGAGCGACGCTAAGAGCCGGACGTGCCGCGCATCTGAGGATGGTAGTAGTGGGTGGGTAGCCACATTCGGGGACAAGTATGTATGTAGCGACGTTCGAAAGCAGTCAAGTGGAGCGCAATATAGTGGTTTAGGACAGCAGACTTGAGTGTATTTTGTGAATTGTGAACAGACATTTGCTTGTCTATAAATGCAGTTCACATCTATCGATTTCCAGCCCATGCCCAATTCTTCTACGTACTGTATCTTTTCTTTTCCTTTTGTCGTAGAGTGTACGTAGATCTTCCTAGTATATATGTGTAGGTAGGGACTCGGACTATAGTAACCCAGTAGTAATTGACGAGTTTGAAAGATTATTGATAATTGAATAGCTGCCTCTGAATCATAGAAATTGTCCAGATAGGGGCCTAAATTGGGCATCTGGTTGTCAGTCAGTCTTTGTTTTTTGTGGCCTATGTTCAGGCATCTCGGGAACCATGGAAGTTCGTGGTTGTGGTGCTTTATCTTGTCGAAATTATAAGTCTCGAACCCATGGTACACTTACATACTGTTCAAATCATAAGTCTCGAACCCATGGTAGACTCATATACTACCATTTTTTGCATTTATGTATTGTTGTTGATGGTCCATCGCCTAGCTAGATAAATGGTCGTTTTTTTTACATTACATTTTGAAACATGTTATGCAAAAAGAATATACACTCCTGGAAATGGAAAAAAGAACACATTGACACCGGTGTGTCAGACCCACCATACTTGCTCCGGACACTGCGAGAGGGCTGTACAAGCAATGATCACACGCACGGCACAGCGGACACACCAGGAACCGCGGTGTTGGCCGTCGAATGGCGCTAGCTGCGCAGCATTTGTGCACCGCCGCCGTCAGTGTCAGCCAGTTTGCCGTGGCATACGGAGCTCCATCGCAGTCTTTAACACTGGTAGCATGCCGCGACAGCGTGGACGTGAACCGTATGTGCAGTTGACGGACTTTGAGCGAGGGCGTATAGTGGGCATGCGGGAGGCCGGGTGGACGTACGGCCGAATTGCTCAACACGTGGGGCGTGAGGTCTCCACAGTACATCGATGTTGTCGCCAGTGGTCGGCAGAAGGTGCACGTGCCCGCCGACCTGGGACCGGACCGCAGCGACGCACGGATGCACGCCAAGACCGTAGGATCCTACGCAGTGCCGTAGGGGACCGCACCGCCACTTCCCAGCAAATTAGGGACACTGTTGCTCCTGGGGTATCGGCGAGGACCATTCGCAACCGTCTCCATGAAGCTGGGCTACGGTCCCGCACACCGTTAGGCCGTCTTCCGCTCACGCCCCAACATCGTGCAGCCCGCCTCCAGTGGTGTCGCGACAGGCGCGAATGGAGGGACGAATGGAGACGTGTCGTCTTCAGCGATGAGAGTCGCTTCTGCCTTGGTGCCAATGATGGTCGTATGCGTGTTTGGCGCCGTGCAGGTGAGCGCCACAATCAGGACTGCATACGACCGAGGCACACAGGGCCAACACCCGGCATCATGGTGTGGGGAGCGATCTCCTACACTGGCCGTACACCACTGGTGATCGTCGAGGGGACACTGAATAGTGCACGGTACATCCAAACCGTCATCGAACCCATCGTTCTATCATTCCTAGACCGGCAAGGGAACTTGCTGTTCCAACAGGACAATGCACGTCCGCATGTATCCCGTGCCACCCAACGTGCTCTAGAAGGAGTAAGTCAACTACCCTGGCCAGCAAGATCTCCGGATCTGTCCCCCATTGAGCATGTTTGGGACTGGATGAAGCGTCGTCTCACGCGGTCTGCACGTCCAGCACGAACGCTGGTCCAACTGAGGCGCCAGGTGGAAATGGCATGGCAAGCCGTTCCACAGGACTACATCCAGCATCTCTAC
The DNA here is from genome assembly GCF_021461395.2 of Schistocerca americana. Classification (NCBI taxonomy): domain Eukaryota; kingdom Metazoa; phylum Arthropoda; class Insecta; order Orthoptera; family Acrididae; genus Schistocerca; species Schistocerca americana. The sequence goes on from NC_060120.1 coordinate 260,968,413, forward strand.
GATCGTCTCCATGGGAGAATAGCAGCCTGCATTGCTGCGAAAGGTGGATATACACTGTACTAGTGCCGACATTGTGCATGCTCTGTTGCCTGTGTCTATGTGCCTGTGGTTCTGTCAGTGTGATCATGTGGTGTATCTGACCCCAGGAATGTGTCAATAAAGTTTCCCCTTCCTGGGACAATGAATTCACGGTGTTCTTATTTCAATTTCCAGGAGTGTACATTTCTGTAGCTAATACTTATATTGAAGTATCTACTACTAATAATCTGGGTACCTTTTGGGAGACGACCTTCTGGCAACGTATATTTCTCGACACTTGGTTCTTCTAAGACCTAATTATTCGTAGTTTATCCATTAAGGCTACAGCTTAAACCACCCTAAATCTATAATAATAATAACAATAATAAAAGGGATCTAGTAACAACAGAAACTGAGAGATAATGAATACCGATAAGAATAAAAATTGGAAAAAGAGACAAATTCGTCATTATTACCAAAGAATGTTGAGGAGTTGAGAGGTGCTATTACAGTTTCCGTGTGATCTTACGTCATCTCAGTGGATAGAGTACTCTAAGTCCATTTTCCTTTTCGCGGTAGCTTCAGGAACGTTGTGGATATGAACGAAGTCAGTAATGCTCTCAAGAATTTCCCACTTCACCGCCTGTGTGGTCAGTGAGGTACTCAAGATCCAGACATACTTTCAGACTCGACTTAGCATCCTAAGAGAACCCGGTATCAGAAACTCGGATCTGCTGACGGCCTAATGAACCTTATTCCCTCCATCCCTATCTTGGCATCGAACCTTTGCCCTCCTCTGTTTCACGCCACGCACTTCTGCCCTGGGCACAAACTACTTGATCCAAATGCTCTCTTTTGGCTATCTGTCAGCAACTGACTCTATTTCGTTGAAGAAGCCAAATTTCAGTTGTTTAGGCACTGCCTAGATGAGAGGAGAGCCATGAATCGGTAGCCTCCCTTCTACCATCAAAGACGCTTAAACCGGATATTCCACCAGGACGAGACCAGTGGCTGTGCAATCAAAGCAGGGTTGCTCTTTTCTCTTTGTTCTGTATAAGTAACACAGGTATGCGTCATCTCCTGTGAGATAGTGCACAAGACCAGCTTCCTTGACCCAGGTCGCTACCAGATGCTTTTTCGCTGACGCTCGACCCGAGGGTAGGCTGGTTCGAATCCTGGTGGTGGAAAATCTTCCACTGCAGCTTTTGGCCAGCAAGGGACGGAGAGGGGGTGCCGTAAGGTTCCTGATCACCAGATTTTGCGCCAGTGTCCAAACTTCTCCACAGTGTCTCATGAAGTGAGGGCGTGTAACACTGTCAATGGTGATCCTTTCTTCGGATGGGGACGTTGAACTTGGCGACCCCTTTGATGCTATTCGTGGGGAGTAGACTTATTATAATGAAACATTATGTAAATCAATAAATAATAATGACAATAATAATAATAATAAAAGACTAGCAATTTGTTTGACGTAACCCATTTGGAGGTTCTCCCTGACATTTGAGGAGTAGCAGTACGGACGCCCTCCAGTGATATAGAAATCGCATCTATCTAGACACAAATCTATAATACACTCTCTAATGGAGATGCGATTATCTTCACAAGTCCCAGTGATATAACAATCGTATCTGTCCAGACATAAATACGTAAATCGCTCTCTAATGGAGATGCGATAGTCGTCACGAGTCCCAAGCATTTCATTTAGTTTAAGTGTCCTGCTTACCTTCATCGAATAAACGGGCACTGTTTTTCTTAAGCACAGAGCAAGAGGCAGACTCCCAGAACATACTTGCAATATGGTAGTCAATGTTATGTCAAATGTCGTCTGTTAGAGAGAACGCCTAGTAGCTGACGTAATATGAAACTAAGTGTAGAGGTAGTGGACGATGAAGTGGCGAAACGAGAGTAATATGGAAAAATCTTTACTTGTCTAAATCAGCATCGAAAAAGAGATGCAAGTGCTTGTGGCTCATCTGAAGTAAACACATGTAAAAAAATTGTCTACGATCAGAACAAAAACAACTACATACATTGCACTGTGCACTGCTCAAGAACTGGACAATGTTGTAATATGGGAGAAGAGTGATGGGAAATTAATACATTGATAAAGTGTTTGAGCAGGACAGGAAATGTGAGCAATTAATTAGTAAGACAGGACAGGAAATGTGAGAAATTAGTAAGTTAAAATAGAATTGGAGAGGGTGGCGGATGGACATTCACGTTAGGCGAGGTGGAGTGTGCGATCTGAAGAGAGTGACAGAATTTAGAGGAATGGAAATACAGGCGACCTGCCCTTTGAAAGTATTTTGACAATGCTTTTTTTTTCTTCACATATATAACAACACTTGAGTACGAAAGCAGGGAAGACGTCGAGGTGCAGATACGTCACTCTACCTGCAGACACGCGGTGGCCGACGCAGCTTCGACGTTTGCTGCTTCGGCTGAGGCGGGCATTCTTCTCTCTTGCTGGCGCCCGCCCTACGAGACCTGACAGCGGGAGGGGGTGGTGGAGTGAGGAAATTGATGGCCGCGCCTGCAAGACTGCGCGCAGAAGAATGGCCGGCGCACGCCCCGTCGGCTGGGCCCAAGTGTGGCCGATAATCCGCGCTTCCCCGCTACTCACACCTGGCCGCCTGCAGTGAAAAATGACAGTGACAGCGGGGTGGGGACGCAGAGAAGGTCGGGCCCTGATTGTCTGGGTAGAGGGCGGGGCACGGGGTGGGGGGGGGGGAGGAAGAAGGGGAAGGCAGGGTCTGGCGCGGAGGTCAGCGCAGCCGATGCCATCAGGGGCTTATCGGGAATCTTAATGTATGAAAATAACGGGCCGAGCTGCCGCGGGCGCGAGCAAGGTCGTGGGCTAACACGGCAGCCCCTCGTTTAACACGGCTGTGGGGCCGCTGACGTGCCCACTCTTGTGCACAAATTAGCAAGCTGCTACTGTTGAGCTATCAGTACCTGAGAGCCACCAGACAGGTTACAACTATGTGTGAAAAGGTAACTACATTTTGCCTTACACGTGTATTACTCACACTGCCTAAGCAGTCGCATCGTGGCATATTTTCTTACACAAAGGGGAGATTGATGAGACATGGCTTTAACACTTCCCATTCTAGTGTACGGGATACAAATATTGCACTTTTGCACAAAATAATTTTTAACAGTCCTTGGCGAGACTGTCTGGCTGCCAGTACAACAGGCGGTTCTTTGCTTTGCTCCGGGAGGACACCGAGTGCATACTATAATATATGAAATATAGTTCACTTTACTGCAACGTAGATAACAGGAAATGCTTATCTTTGTGCAGTCCATTTTGTAAGGAGTACACACACATTTTGCCTCACACAGGTCGATGGTAAGAAGGATCAATTGTCAGGCGCCGCGCGCTCTGACTGAGTGAAGCGACAGTCAATGGAGACTGGATGGAGCCTTGAGTCAGTGAGCAACTCGTGAGGTAGTACTGGCTTAGTGCCTCCCCACCGCCAAGGGCTGGAATCAGTAAAACGCTGTACCAAGTCGTGACAAGCGACATAACCGACGAGTGTCCAAGAAGTTTATGGAGTGCCCAAAATCCGTGTTGCGTCAACCGTGTCGGACACACAGTGGATTGCAGGTAGGACTGTGTGTTAACTGTTGTCACAGCTACATTTTTTTTGTGAAAGCCAAAATAATTTAATTTTTAAGGGGAGGTTTACTATCTTTTGGTTAAAGAAATCGGTTTTTAACTGCATTTTTGGATCCATAAAAGTGTTTAGAATCCATCCCTGAAACGGTTTTTCCGAATACGGACGGAAATGTTTGTTATTCGCGGTTGAACAAGAATATGCACCTGCCTGAAATCCGCCTTTTTCACGCATCAGTTTTTTTTCTTTCGGAGGACGTCTTATTGCACCGGAGCTTGCGAGGAAACACACAAAATTCAAACGAAAGTTTGCAAGCTAGCCCCCAAGCATTTGCATTCCGGTGCGAATACTGTGGAGATCGCGACTTTCCTGGCAATGAGCAGCTACAACGAAGGGTATTCAGCAATTCTGAAGACCATGACAACGATGGACGTCATCCTGGGACTCTATTCGACGCAGCTCGCAAGCATTCGGACGACCACCGGATTCAAGCGGCCGAAAACCGTTTGTCACCTGCCGTACGAGCGGCTCTGGAGCAGCACAGGATGGCCCAGATGGAGCAGAACGCCCTCTATGAGGAAGAGGAAGGACTAATTTATTGACCCGGAATAGCAGATTGAACGAAAATGCATAATATTGCATTTACATGTAGTCAACGCTTCAAACGCGTTTTTCTCGAAATGACTTTTTTTAACGCGCGATGTGGTAACTTCAAATCTACTGAACCGATTGGCATGATTCTCTGTTTACGACGAAGATAACTAAATTGTCTAGGACTAGTACCGCTTTTATTACTATCCATCAACTATAAATATTTTTACCTGGCCGACGAAGTCGAAACATCGATGAAAAAAAAATCCTGTTTTTTTTCAAACGGCCGCCATTTCGTTTGCTATGGTCCAAATAACTTAAGTGAGGTACAACTCCTAAAGAATCTTATATACTTCGCTAACGTCAACTAAATTTTGATTTCAGACGAGCCAGCTGACCTGTGACATACCGCGCGTGGAGGTCTACATCGAAATTTTGTTTCGTTCCGACGGCACTTTCGCCTTTGCTCTTCAACATTTCCGGTCGAAAAAATTCCAGTTTGTAGAGGAAATATCAATAAACGTTTGACATCGATATCCATAACACATTCCGAGAAAAAATTCTCAAAGTACATGCTTTTTTCGGGCCGAAGATAGTAAACCTTCCCTTAAGATCTTTACTCTTATTACCAGTTTCGATAAAATCGTGCTGTCATCTTCAGATTGGCATTACTCTGCATGAGGAAAAAAGAAGATAATCCGTAATCTGCACAAGAACAGCCATTTTCTAGGATGACCTAAATTTTACAAAAACTTTTACGTACCCTTGCTTATATGTTCACATACATGTGTCGTCGACATTTTGACAACAAAACGTAAATACATTTTAAAAGAAAGAACTCGACATGGTATGTCATAATAACAGTCTATGAGGATTACAGTTGGTTGTTACCATTACGTTTTTCCATACATGTAATTATATAAGTGAAATGCCCCATATCTTTGTATATAAATCAGGTGTAAAGATTTATCTTTGTGCTTCCTGGAGTATATAATGTGCTTTTTAAAACTGTGTAAAAAGATTTCATAATAATAATTTCAAAAACTTTCAATATATCGATGGTTAATACTGTTGGGCCACCAGACGTCCGTGCGGCAAGTCGCAAGGACTCTGTGGCACCTCAGTTTAGCCCGCGTGAGGTCATCAGCATGGGGTATAGTTTTAACTCTACTGGTGCTGTGGATGTTGTACATTTACCTTTCATTCATTTGACAACCCGTCTGGGAGTATTCTGTTTTAAAATGACAAACCATGAGGAGTTTTTTTAATGAATTTACACTTACTCAAAATGTCGACTACACGTGTATGTGAAGATACATGCAAGGGTACGTAAAAGTTTTTGTAAAATTTGGATCATCCCAAAAAATGGTTGTATCTTGTGCAGATTACCGATTACATATTGTCTTTTCATACAGTGAAGTGCCAACCTGAAAATGACGGCACGATTCTGTTGAAACTAGTAATTGGAATAAAGGTATTAAAATCAAGCCATAGCCGGCCGAGATGGCCGAGCGGTTCTAGGCGCTACAGTCTGGAACCGCGCGGCCGCTACGGTTGCAGGTTCGAATCCTGCCTCGGGCATGGATGTGTGTGATGTCCTTAGGTTAGTTAGGTTTAAGTAGCTCTAAGTTCTAGGGGACTTATGACCTCAGAAGTTAAGTCCCATAGTGCTCAGAGCCATTTGAACCAAATCAAGCGATCTTGGCTTTCACAAAAAGTATATACAAACAGAGATGGCCCTACAACATGTATACTTATGTCGTTATAGCGTGTGACAATATACGATAATACCTGTGTTGAGATTAATCGTAATTATAAGTTGTCCACAAAAGTAGTAATTGTGTCTAAACAGAATATGATATATTGTTCAAATAGTGTAAAATATATTGGCATTGGTTATTGCAAAAACAGTGTTTAACATTCTTGAGCAGCCCCATTTTCGGCGGCCGCGGTGGCCGAGCGGTTCTAGGCGCTTCAGTCCGGAACCACGCGACTACTACGGTCGCAGGTTCGAATCCTGCCTCTGGCATGGATGTGTGTGATGTCCTTAGGTTGGTTAGGTCTAAGTAGTTCTAAGTTCTAGGGGACTTATGACCTCAGATGTTAAGTCCCATGGTGCTCAGAACCATTTGAACCACAGCCCCATTCTCATTAGAAACAGCCCCCGAAGCAGCTATAAACGATTATCACTTATAGATTAGGTCGCAGTCACATCAGAATTGAAGTTAGGTTGCTATTCGATTATTAACAATCAGCGGAATTTAGTCGGGAAAGTTTCTTCTTGGCTTACGGTGAAAAATAGACTACAGAACGCAGTATTTCATCTAATGAGGAGTGTTTCAGCTTCCACAGGAATGTCAGGAGTATTTACAACTCTCTTGATACAGGTAAAATGCGAGTCTCTCTCTCTGACTGCAACTGACACCACTTCACTTGCAGTTCTTCCTACGACACTAGCCACATAGCTGGCCTACTAGAAGACAATGCTGCCGTCTCACTAGATTAACGCAGACTGGACTGCGCGGTCCAGTGCTCCACCGTCAGTACACAAGCGGGTGTAGCGACACGTTTGTGGGGCTTGCTGCACAGGTGTCGCTCATTCCTCGATGCGGCTTGCACCGACTGTCTTTTCCTGTCGTTATATTGCAAGCTACCAACCTTGTTTTGGCACCTCGCTCATCAGACGACACCACAGACACCACATTTCCAGTGTTTCCAGTTTCATCTCTGGATTTCCGATGGCCAACATTGCAGTTCCACGCAATTCTGTGCTCAGCACGAAGTCTTCTGGGAACTTGATCCTTATTTCTAAATTGTACTGTCCGTAGTTTTAGGGGATGGAAACGAGGTAAACCGTTGTATTACGAGCTCAGAGACAAACAGTTGCATGGGTAAAATTTATACGCTTTTATTTACAATATTTCAAGTTAGTCAAGGTGGCGAAGGTAAGTACTTAACAGCCGGTGTTGCATTTACAACTGTTCGCCTAACTCTGTTGGTCCCAATATCTCTGAGACCGTTGCTCCTGAGTACCCATTCTTCTACCCCAACACCAACATTCGCGTCTAACAAAACTACGAAAAACTTTCTTCGAGGTGTGTACAGTACATTTAGGCCTACTGTTTCTGAATCAGCCGGCCGCGGTGGTCGTGCGGTTCTAGGCGCTGCAGTCCGGAACCGCGTGACTGCTACGGTCGCAGGTTCGAATCCTGCCTCGGGCATGGATGTGTGCAATGTCCTTAGGTTAGTTAGGTTTATTTAGTTCTAAGTTCTAGGGGACTGATGAGCTAAGATGTTAAGTCCCATAGTGCTCAGAGCCATTTGAACCATTTTTTCTGAATCACTTCACCGCTGGACTCCGTACATCTGAGCTGACAGTAGTTAGAAGACCTCAGCTTGCCAGTGCTTTGTGTCTGACCACTGCCATTAAATCAGGGTGCGCCTCACAGCATTGTAGTAGCCATTACATAGTTACTGTTGTGTTATCAATTAGCGCTTAATTGTTTCAAAGTGGATACTTATGCATTTACTGATCTTGTGGGAACTACCTACATGTATATGTCTCAGTTTTACTTCCAAAGATGCACGGCACAATGAGTGTGTGTAGTGGGTGGATTATGCATGATGTTCATACATTCATTTCACGAGCTGTAACCACCACATTGTGTCAAACTTCAACGTTAGTATTTGAAAGAAATATCCTTACTGGAAGCTTATGTAATCTGTATCAGGATCTAATGAAACAGTGATTATAGTAATGACGCTTTAAAGTTAGTTCGTTAGTTAGTTGTTCCATAGAGCATCTGAATTATGTCTCTCGTGACAGAAACACGACTGAACCCTATTGTTTCGACACCTCAGCGAATTACATATTACCCCAGGTTGAGAACCACTGGTCAAACTGAATACTATTCTTGTTTCACTTAATAGTCGCTTCTAGCGCCACTCTCGGTCTTGCGGCAAGTGACGCTCATTCTAGAGCTCAGGAAGCGCCCCTGGTCGCCAGCCTGGAGTTACCGTACTTGGTGTGACTTAAGACGACGGCACAATGGACGAGGTAGCTGACGTAGAAGTCGCCACACGCCACGAGCTGGCTACCGTGATATTGCGTTCTCAGTGTTCTCCAACAGCTGTTGTCGGCTTTATGTGGTTCGCAAACCATACTGTTTGTTCACGAAAAGGGATGCGCATAGAATCCCTACGTTTTCTTTATTAAAATACGCATTTCCTTTGTCGATTGTGTGCTGCGTATATTCTTCTATCTGTGGTATGATGAGATTCCATACTCCGAGGAGCGTAGGGGACGATGCGGGAGACCCGCACCGCCGACTGGGCGAGGTCCTAGTGGAGGTGGTTTGCAGTTGCCTTCCTCCGACAGTAATGTGGACGAATGATGATGATGAAGACGACACAACAACAACCAGTCATCTCGAGGCAGGGAAAATCCCTAACCCAGACGGGAATAGAACCCGGGACCCTGTGCGCAGGAAGGAAGAACGCTACCGCAAGACCACGAGCTGCGGACTATCTGTGGTATACATAAATGAAAGCTCCGATATCTGTCAACTTGTGATAAGATAAAAATGAAATCTGTTCAGTGAGGATATCATCTTATAAAAGTTCATCAGATCGAAGAAACGCATGACACTGAAACAACCTGAAGAAAATCCCAGCAGAGGGTTCGAAACGTCGATTGTTTTAGAAAAACCCAGAAGATTTCCACTTTAGTGACAACGGCCACGAAAGCCTGCAAACTTACATAGGCTTACATAGTTTGAAAAACTAAAAATGAAATTCAAAAGTAAAATCAAGCAAATGTTCAGACGTACATCCCAATTGTGCTACGTTTGGTTATTCCTGAAAAACTAGCTGATATACTGGCGAGAAATATTCCGAGAAAATAAGCAAACTGGCTACTGTTGGAAAGGTAGGCCTACATCTTTCTCAAGTTAGCCAATTATTACTAAAACAATTACTTACAAACATATTAAAGCAAAATATCCATTTCATGAGGTCTTATGCGTTTGAGACCATTTCCTTAATCACATTTATAGTATTCCTCAACGCTGGAAAATGTTTAAAAAATTATATCCTTTTTTACCCTGCAAATTTGCTATTATTGGCCACATACTGAACGACGCATAGTAGGTAAGATTTCAAAGTGGGAAGATGTGTAAACTATAGTGAGGCTAATGCACTGACAATCTAACAAAACAAAACGTCTACACTGCAAGGAGAAATACCTCTATGCAATTCTGTTTCTCTGACATTTCAGTAATTCTCCACTTTGTTGACATGCACAAGCTATCATAGCATGCCTGGCTTCTTTCCTCATTGCTTATGTTTATGGGCTGACAAAGAACGTTGTTTGCAAACGTGAACATTAAGTATGTTGTGTGTACGAGCTGAAAGGTGAAATTGTAACCAATCAAAAGCAGAACCAATAAGCAAACACGCTTTAGTTCGGAGTTCCAGCTGAATTTCCTATCGATACAAGTACAGTAAAAATGGAATTAAAAGAATTATGAAAGCGTGCTTTGCACATCACTTCCTTCCTTCTTGGTTATTCGAAATATATCAGTAAAAAATAAGTTACATTAACGATGACAAATATATCGTATTACTGGAGCAAATACCCGTTTAAGAAATGAAAAACATTCGAAATTCCCTACCTGACACTATGTGAGCTCTGTAATTTTTATTATGCAAAACATTTCTCTCGCTCACAAGACAGAAATAATGAACAAGAAGTAATCGTAAATAGTAGCCTACTAATGTTTTGGTAATTCAGAATGGCGGCAGGCCACGCCCACTCTGGTTTCAAAACAACATACAGCGTAAGTCTGTAGTGCCATCTCCCTTCCTTTTTTTTTACCTCTATGTGAAAAAAATTCTGAAAACTACAGATACATTTAACGTCGTCTCTGGAGTCACATGGCGTGAAACAGACCTTTTCGTCAGGACTCAGATGAAACCGTATGTCGAAATTCACTGTAAGACGCAGAGTAAATAGGAGTACAAATATGTGTGAAATATATTAAATATAATGTGTGAATTACATTTATGACTGTGTGAAATGTAGGTGAAATGCAGGTACATGGAATAAGCCGCGGACAAAAAAGCTAGTAAGTAGGCTATTGGAATAAACATCAAGAAGAAAAATGTCTAACTCTTCCTTCAGCATTCTTCGTTATCGGCTCGTGGTATATGTACAGTGCAATATTCCTAGTTAATGAATACGGCGTTGGTCAGAATGGTAGTCTCGGCTCGGACTGCCGGCCTTACCCACACACAACGCTGGAGGCAGCGGAGGGCGGGGTAATTGGATCTCGGCGGCCATCAGCGCCGCCGCAGGTAACCGCGTTACCCGCCAGTTACCCGCCTACGCGCTGATGCAGCTCGCCAGCCTTAAGGACTTATCTCGCTGCCAGCCCTGCTGTGAAATCCTTTGCGTCAGCCACCACGTAGGCGGCGACATCAACCCCACCGCTGGATCCATACTCACACTGTTTGCTTTTAATCGTCGCCTTACGTCAAAAATTGGGATACCGTAACAGTTACCTTCCTGCTATTCACGATACAAGAGGAAGTTGCTACTGAACTTCGAACATTTGTCTGAAGCTCACCAAATTAGGCATTACTGCCAGTCTAGTTTGTGTGTGTTGCATGTAAATGCGTGTAGTGTTTGCGGTGACTGGCGTCGGTAAATGAATGAACATGAAACACTAGCTTTTTACATTACGAAATAACTTCATTCTGAGCAATAGAATATTGTTCACCGGTAATAAACTGAGTGACGGTACGCTGTTTTTAAACTGAGTGGCGTTTTCAGAATGAGATTTTCACTCTTCAGCGGAGTGTGCGCTGATATGAAACTTCCTGGCAGATTAAAACTGTGTGCCGGACGGAGACTTTCATATCAGCGCACACCCCGCTGCAGAGTTAAAATCTCATTCTGGAAACATCCCCCAGGCTGTGGCTAAGCCATGTCTCCGCAATATCCTTTCTTTCAAAAGTGCTAGTTCTGCATGGTTCGCAGGAGAACTTCTGTAAAGTTTGGAAGGTAGGAGACGAGGTACTGGCAGAATTGAAGCTCTGAGGACGGGTCGCGAGTCGTGCTTGGGAAGCTCAGTTGGTAGAGCACTTGCAGGGTCCCGAGTTCGAGTCTCACTCCGGCACACAATTTTAATCTGAGTGGCGTTTTATTCGGGAATAAGGAGATTCCTATCTCCATCCGGCCGTCCTGATTTAGGAATTTCCGTATTCTTTTATTTTATTTTATTATTTATTTATTTATTTATTTTTTTGTGTCATCAGTTTTCTGACTGGTTTGATGCGGCCATCCGCTGGACGTATTCCAAAATCTGTCTTCCTCTGTAGTTTCTACCCTCTAAAGCTCTCTCTAGTACCGTGGAAGTCAGTCCCTGTTGTCTTAATAGATGTCTTATTATCCTGTCCCTTCTCCTTGTCAGTGTTTTCCACATATTTCTTTCAGTCCATGTTTCACTACCACACAACACTGTGCTCGAAACATACATTCTCAGAAATTTATTCCTCAAATTAAGACGTATGTTTGACACTGATAGACTTTTTTTCACCAGGAATGCCCTTTTTGCCAGTGCTAGTCTGCTTTTGATGTCCACCTTCCTCCGTCCGTCAATGGTTATTTTGCTGCCTAGGTAGCAAAGTTCCTTAACTTCATCTACTTCGTGACCATCAATCCTGATGTAAAGTTTCTCTCTGTTCTCGTTTCTGCTACTTCTCATTGCTTTCGTCTTTCTTTGATTTTCTCCCAATCCGTATTGTGTATTCATTACACTGTCCATTCCATTCAGCAAATCATATAATTCTTCTTCACCTTCATTCAGGGTAGCAATGTTATCAGCGAATCGCATCATTGATACCCTTTCACCTTGAATTTTCTCTCCTGAACCGCTCTTTTATTTCCATCAATGCTTCTTGGATGTACAGATTGAACAATAGGAGCGAAAGACTACATCGCTGTCTTACACCATGTTTAATTCGAGCACTTCGCTCTTGGTCGCCTACTCTTATTATTCGTTCTTGGTTCTTGTACATACTGTATATTATCCGCCTCTCCCTACAGCTTACTCCTATTTTTCTCAGAATTTGGAACATTTTGCACCATTTTACATTGTTGAACGCTTTTTCTAGGTCTTGGTATTGCATAGTCTCTCCAAACTACTTCATCTACATCTACGTCTACATCTATACTCTGCAAGGCACTGTTAACAGCATGGCAGAGGGTACGTAATATTGTATCAGTTATTGGGGTTTCTTCCCGTTCGATTCACGCATGCAGTGCTAGAGGAATACTTGTTCGATGCCTCTGCGTGAGCTGTAATTAATCTAATGCTGTCGTCACGATACCTGTGTGAGTGATACATTGGGGGTTGTAGAATGTTCCTAGGGCTATCACTTATCTCGGTTCTTGAAACTCGTTTGTTTTTTTTTTTTTTTTTTTTTTTTAGTTACAGAATTTGGACAGTTATAGACCGCTTAGAATCTAAGACAAAGGTACAATCTTTTTCTTTTTATCTTCCCAGAACTACTTCATGCGTTGCCTATTGGCCTACCTCTGTTCATTTGACACCACCATCCTTGGTTGGGAATTTCGTTGTTGGACAGGAAATTTAGCAGTATTGATCAGTAGCCTGAAACTTTCACTGTTGCGTACGGTGTTTTCTTGTCTCTTCGAGCCACCCCGTCTTGTTTTTTAATTTGGAAATGAAGTTAAAAATCGTCTTTGTTAGCCCATTGTCATTCATTCTGTACATATGACCGTAAAATTTTAATCTCCTCTTTCTTATTGTGTTTGTGATTGTTTCTATGTTTCTACATAGATTTCTACACCATTTCTCCTCTTCGTCCAGTTGTTATCTTTGTTCTTTTGTGGTTCTAAAATTTTTCTGCGTATTTTCTCTCTTTCTTTTTCAGTTCTTCTTTTTCACCCCTTTTATTCAGCCTTAGGCATCCGGATCCGTTTAGAGCTTCCGGTTTAATTACTGTTGCGTAGTGTTTCATTTTTGGCTAGTATGATACCGATCTTTTACTCTATAGGTTTAGGATGGATTTGTATGCTAATTTCATTTTCTTCAATCTTTCTTTACTTATGGCGTTATCTAACCCAATTGATTGAATCCATTCTCGCAGATACTTAAACTTGTCAACTCTTTTGATGTATCCGTGTTGCGTTTATATATATTTTTCTCTGTTCTGTTTATGTTGAATGTATTCCATTTTTTTCATATGATATTAGTAATCCGGTTTTAGCTGCAGTTTTGTAAAGTGTTTCTATAACATTCTTTGCATCTGTTTTGTCCTTAGAAATTTTTGTAATGTCGTCAGCAAAAGCGAGATATTTCACCTCAAATCTTCCTCTTTTTTGTCCTAGACTGATTCCTTCGACTTTTTTCTCTTGCAGTTCTTTATCCCACTCACTTATGACCTTGTCTAAAGCCAGACTGAAGAGAATCGGTGAGAGCCCATCGCCCTACCGAAAACCTGTGTTAATTGAGAAGGGTTCAGAAACTTCTCTTAGAAATTTAATTTTTGATGTGTCTGTGAGTGTCTGTTCGACTAATTGTCTGGTGCTTTTCTTCCAGTCGATACCTGCTTCTTCCAGACCAGGAATACTGTCTGTCTACAGAATCGTATGCTTTTTTGAAATCATTAAATATAACGACTGTGTTAAGGTTCAGCATTATTCTGATCATGAGGATGGTTTTCAGGTTAAAATTTTTCTCTGGTCACGACCTATTTTTTCTGAATCCTGCTAGTTACTTGCTAATTGTGTGTCCTGCTTGATCTATATTCGGTAGCGCTTTGATATAATTTTGTAGGTGACTGGAAGTGGAGATACGCCTCGGTAATTGTTGGTGTCCGTCCTGTCACCCTCCTTACGTAGCGGATGGATTATGGCTTGTTTCCAGTCGTCCGGTATTCTTTCTTTTCCCCGGCAATCTTTAACAACCTCATAAATGTGAAACCAGCAGCTGAAACGCTGCTGCTTCCCTTCCAAATTTGACACCTCAGCTAATATGCCGTCTTCGCCTGCCGCTCTGTTGTTTTTCAGCTGGCCAATGTATTGTTCAATTTCATGCAGTGATAGTAGTTCTAAAGGAGTGTTTTCCTTTGAGGCTGTCTGAAACTGTATTAATAGATTTTCCGAATTTCGTTTTCTTGTTACTGCTTGAATTTTGGAGCTTGATGAAGCAGAAGTATCCGTAAGTAGGTAAAAAGTCCCTATGCGTTTTGATTTCTTTTGCTAAATTCTACTTATTTGAGGTAGATTTTTAGGCATTGCCAATAATCAGCAAGAAATATCTTGTGCCGAGATTTGAAGAACTGATAATGAAGAAGAAAACTCATCCCTCTGATTGATTTCTTTGGAAGAATAAGATGTACTAACATTAAAAGTTGTGGAAGATGAGATACAACAGTAGTTAATAAAGAAGAAACTAATGTTTTTAATTTTATTGGAGACTTATTTTTATTTACGTCACATTTCGAGTCGGATGTCATGTGCAAGACTAGCCACGGATGTTTATGTACAAGTCAAGGGAGACGTGGTCCGAAACCACTGCCCTAAACCAACCAAGCGAATGGTGGGACGATTCTTTTCGAAAGAATGTGAGCGATTCACTTCCAACTTCGTTGTCTTGACACACCTTGAGGTCCATCTGTAGTGTATTTGCCGAATGAATGTTGATTCTAATGTTACTGCATTTCCTTTGTCTCTTTTTTCTAGTCGTGTTACTCATTCTTATCGATATTTCTTTAACAACCTACTTCGCTCTCTACCAGAAGTGTCACGTCATCTGTAAATACTGAAATTTATTGCTTGGTAAATGGTAATATCTGTATGTAAGAGTATATTTTGCAAATTTTGATAATACCACAGAGCAGCTGCCTACAGCGGGAACGGATATGTACGACTTACAGGCGTGAGACCGTGACGTCACAACCGACAGGGTTTCCGACAAGTGTGAGTATGTTCGGCACGTACGGCGTGCTGCGGTGGTCGCGGGAGCGGCGGCCCCGTGATCGATACCGGGCGCGGGCACCGCGGGCCTACACGGGACAGGGTGTAGGCCGTTGTCCCACGGAAACCCACGAGCTCTCCCCAGGGACGGGTGCCGTCGAGCCGTTCGCACCAGCTCCGAAACCTCTAAACCAGCCGCTGTCGACTTGATACACGTGCAAATGAAATGACACAATTTCAGAGACTTCACTGGTGTCATACTGATACGATTTTACGTATATAGACTGAAGCGGCGAGTGGTGAGGTGCTATTCCAGAACATGGAGAGCCTCTGCAGAACGGGGCGGCAGTGAGAATTTGGATCGAGAAGGGAGGCGAGCCAGGTAATCCGTGCAGTTGTGTGAACGGCTGTGCCAAGGTGGCTAAGTGGCTAACGCACCTACCTCATGAACAGGAGTACTGGGTTCGATTCTCGGCCGTGATATAAATTTTCACTCAACGCTTCAGTCTATTACATAAAGGTACACGTACTGTCTCCACTCGTTTGCGTTCACAGAGTCACGTGTATGGCAGAGCCTACTTTCCCTTGTATGCATTTAACTTTTGTTCACAGGACCACTATAACATTGCTACGCGAAACGTGGACATAATCAAACGCTTGAAGTACTAGTACGTCGTGGGAGCCTTAGAGGCTATTCTTCGAAAAACGGAGACGCTGAAGTGAATGAAAAATTTAACAGCGAAAACGGGCTACTGGTGACATTTCAATAACTCCTTCATTTCGGCAATGCATACATTAATGCACAGTATGCACATATACAGATGGCGGTAGTATCGCGTCCACATGGTATAAAAGAGCAGTGCCTGGGCGAAGCTGTCATTTGTACTCAGCTGATTTATCTGAGAAGATTTCCAACGTGATTATGGCCGCACGAAGGGAATTAACAAACTCTGAATGCGGAATGGTAGTTGGAGCTAGACGCATGGGACATTCCGTTTCGCAAATCGTTATGGAATTCAGTATTCCGACAACCACGGTGTCAAGAGAGTATAGAGAATACCAAATTTCAGGCATTACCTATCACCACGTACAACGCAGTGGCCGCTGGACTTCACGTAATGACCGAGAGCAGCGGCGTTTCCGTACAGTTGTCAGTGCTAACAGCCAAGCAACACTGCGTGAAATAACTGCAGTAATCAATTTGGGACGAAGTTTTATATGTAATAGTACATTTTTTCATCTTATGATCAAAAATTTGTTTTGGGCATTAGAACAGGCGTAATGACAATGAGATACAAAGAAAAATAAATTAACTCTAGGAAACGAAGTGTTAAATGATATATGTTAATAATTTAGAAGAAAGTAATAGGAAAATAGAAAAGGGACAATCAGAAACAGATAAATTACGTTTCGTGTCGCTATTCGATGCGGTAGAGTCTCGGCGGAAACACCGAGTCTGTCTCACCTGAAGTAGCGTACAAAATTATGTCTTATTTCATTACTAAATGAAATGCATCAAAGGGACTCTGTGTGTGTTTCTACTGTTTGAGAAACTTTTAAATGATTTTGTGTGGCATACCTACTGCACCTCATCTTAGAAGAAAGATTAAGGAAAGGCAAACCTACGTTTCTTGCATTTGTAGACTTAGAGAAAGCTTTTGACAATGTTGATTGGAATACACTCTTTCAAATTCTGAAGGTGGCAGGGGCAAAATACAGGGAGCGAAAGGCTATTTATAATTTGTACAGAAAGCAGACGGCAGTTATTAGAGTCGAGGGGTATGAAAGGGAAGTAGTAGTTGGGAAGGGAGTGAGACAGGGTTGTAGCCTATCCCCGATGTTATTCAATCTGTATATTGAGCAAGCAATAAAGGAAACAAAAGAAAAGTTTGGAGTAGGTTTTAAAATCCATGGAGAAGAAATAAAAACTTTGAGGTTCACCGATGGCATTGTAATTCTGTCAGAGACAGCAAAGGACTCGGAAGAGCAGTTGAACGTAATGGACAGTGTCTTGAAAGGAGGGTATAAGATGAACATCAACAAAAGCAAAACGGGGATAACGGAATGTAGTCGAATTAAGGCAGGTGATGCTGAGGGAATTAGATTAGGAAATGGGACACTTAAAGTAGTAAAGGAGGTTTGCTATTTGGGAAGCAAAATAACTGATGATGGTCGAAGTAGAGAGGATATAAAATGTAGACTGGCAATGGCAAAGAAAGTGTTTCTGAAGAAGAGAAATTTGTTAACATCGAGTATAGATTTAAGTGGCAGGAAGTCGTTTCTGAAAGTATTTGTATGGAGGGTAGCCATGTATGGAAGTGAAACGTGGACGATAAATAGTTTAGACAAAAGGAGAATAGAAGCTTCCGAAATGTGGTGCTACAGAAGAATGCTGAAGATTAGATGGGTAGATCACATAACTAGAGGAGCTTGTGGCACAACTTGACTAGAAGAAGGGATCGGTTGGTAGGACATGTTCTGAAACATCGAGGGATCACCAATTTAGTATTGGAGGGCAAAAATCGTAGAGGGAGACCAAGGGATGAATACACTAAGCAGATTCAGAAGGATGTAGGCTGCAGTAGGTAGATGAAGAGATGAAGAAGCTTGCACAGGATAGAGTAGCATGGAGAGCTGCATAAAACCAGTCTCAGGACTGAAGACCACAACAACAACAACTTACTGCACTATTTGTGTTAGTATAACTAGATAGACTTCTACATGTTGTATGTGAGCTGTTATCTTGTATGTTTGTGTGCACAACCAGTGGCTTAGGCAGGAGGGAAACCTCAGAACTTAAACTTCGAACCTCGCCACACCGTATGACAATTCCTTAAATATACTGATTGTGTCGTTGCTTATATTAGTCATTTTCGTTTAAATTATGTAGTAATCATATCTGAAATGCAGTTTAGATACATGAACCAGTCACGTACTACGTCTGCTTTTCTTATAATTACCTATTTTAGGTGTTATACTCCTAGTGTTATGAGTTGGTGGCTAATGTTGTTGTGTTTGTGTCATTTTCTGTGTCTACACTTGTATCAGTGTCTGTGGCTGTGCCTGAATTTGTGTCGTCCCTTGGACCCTGTTGTCGTATTTGTCGCGTGTATGATCGAGATAAGCAGTATGGATTTTCATGTTTACAGGCGTACGCAGTGATATTACCTAGATCACACCATTTGTCTGAATCGCGTAACATTTTTTTGGCTTCATTATGTTCTGTTGCAAGTCTTACGTGTGTGGGTGTTTTGCAATGTGATGCCACGTGTTCAGGAGAACCATATACGCCGCATGTGTACCTAGAGGTCTGTTTAAGGCCCACGCGGTTCAAATAAGCTGGATATGAGCCGTGGCGGGTCAAAAAGTGAACGACGCCGCAGTTTGGATCCGCATGCTTCAGCTTAAGGCGCTCCTGTATTTTGGAGAACAAGGAGAAAAGTCGACGGCCTTTGTCGTCGTCTCCCACTCCCATTGTCATGTGTCAAGGCGTCAGCTGTTTAATTGACCAATGTCTACGATGTTTTCCCTTATTCCTAGAACCTTGTCGTGTCCGCCCCTCCTTAGGCAGTATTCCGCTGCCCTGTGGCGGATGGTGAAGGCAGTGGTGCAAGTTCCCAGAATCACACACGGCTTCTATTGATGTGGTGCCCAAAGCACTCGACATTCTGAGCAGTATGCTCCTCTGCCCTCGCCTCACTGTGTTTCTATAAATCCCTAGATACAGACGATGCGCACATGCACTTGCTGCAGAGCGTAGGATGACTTCCAAGAGAGCTCTGTGGTACGTTCGTAGCATATTCAGAGGTACTCAGTATTGTGGGGTGTTTGGTCTTGCAAGTTCGTGCCTTAGGTTTCGTCGCTTCGTGAATTGCCAGTCTCGTGTGCACATTGAAAGTAAGTCGCTCCTTAATATCTATTCCTAAATGTCGAGTTAGTTGTTTCCTCTTTATGTTATCATTATCTGTTTTAATAACTGGGTCCGTTTCAGTGTCCTTTTGAGTAATAGATACACTGTTTCGTTTGCAGCTATTTTGAGTTCCTTTTAGCTACACAAATTTCTTATACTAATGGAAAGTTGTATAGTTTTGTTTTATAGGTTTACTGGTGAGTTTGCTGATACAACTAATGAGTCATCTGCATAAGCGACCGCCCAGTTTACGCTGTCATTCGCATCCAATTACTTTAGGAGTGGCTCGACTTCAGTGTCTCAAAATAATGGCCCACAGATTGAGCCTTGCGGGCATCATTTCGTTATTTTTTTGACTAGTCTCTGGTGTCCTTCTAACCAGGTAGAAGGGACAGATAACATTCCTTCAGAATTTCTAAAACCACTGAGGAAAGTGACAACGAAATGATAATTCAACTTAGTGTGTAGATTATACGAGTCTGGCGATATACCATCTGACTTTCGGAAAAAACATCATTCACAAACTTTCGAAGACTGCAAGAGCTGACAAGTGGGAGAATTAGCGCAGAGTCAACTTCCCAGCTCAAGCATCCAAGTTACTTACAGGGATAACACACAGAAGGAAGGAAAAGAAAATTGAGGATATCTTAGATGAAGATTAGTTTGGCTTTAGGAAAGGTAAAGGCTCCAGAGGTGCGGCTGGTAATGAAAGCAAGACTAAAGAAAAATCAAGACACTTTCATAGGAATTTTCGATCTCCAAAAAGTGTTCGACAGTGTGAAATGGTGCAAAGTATTCGAAATTCTAAGAAAAGTAGGGGTAAGGCATAGGGAGAGACGGGTAATATAAAATACGTACAAGAGCCAAGAGGGAACAATAAGAGTGGACGACTAGAAACGAAGTGCTCTGGTTAAACAGGGTCTGAGACAGGGATATAGTCTGTCAACTCTACTGTTCAATCTATACATCTAAGAAGCAATGATGGAAATAAAAAATTCAAGAGCAGAATTAAGATTCAAGGTGACAGGATATCACAGATAAGATTTGAATGGGATGAACAATCCAAGAAGTAGAGAATATGGATTGAGAAATGATCTAATAAAGGTGAAAATAATGAGGAATAGTAGAAATGGGAATGGCGGGAAACGTAACATCAGGATTGGGGATCACGAAGTAGATGAAGTTAAGGAATTCTGCTGCCTAGGCAGCAAAGTAACCCAAGACGTAACGAAGCCAGGAGGACATAAAAAACAGACTAGCATTGGAAAAAAGGGCACATCTGGCCAAGAGATGTCTGCCAGTATTAAATACATGCCTTAATTTGAGGAAGAAATTTCTGAGAATGTACGTTTGGAACACAGTATTGTATGGCAGTGATACACGGACTAAGGGGAAACGGGAACAGAAGAGGATCCAAGCATTTGAAGTGTCAATGTAGTCAAAGACTAATTACTCAAAAAAGGAGAAAAAAAGAGGCAGCGAGGATCAATGAGGTCCAAAACGATATTAGCTGGTATCGCATGAATTTTGTCAACTTAGTGTATTTGGAAGCAGAGCTTCATCTTCTACGATTGAGTTTGTTATCGAAAGATCTTCATTGTGATGTCAACGCCGCAGAAAGTCAGTTTCTTAGTTACAAGATCCATAGGTCACTTGAATCGTTCTTTTATCGGAATGATGTGGAAAGGATCAAGTTACAGCATAAGTTTATACGATTATTGTTAACATGAATGAACTCATTATTATTAATATTCCTAGTCATGCAACTTCAACTAACTTCTCTTTTTTTTCTAGCAACCAGTTTTTAAGTAGAAATTCGTCAATGTAGTAGAAGGAGTTGTCCAAGAGAAATGATTTTATACCAGATTTAAAACTTGTTTCGTTACCTCTTAGACATTTTAAATTATTGCGTAACTGATCAAAACTTTTTTGTTGCTGCATATGGAATTCCCTTCTGAGCCACTGACATTTTAATAATGGCTGATAAAGGTCGTTGTTCCCTCAAGTGTTGAAAGGTGATGGATTATTTACTGCGAAACGAGTCCGTGTGAATTTTCCCTGGTTTGTCTTGTACCTATAACCCTCTCCTTCCTTCTACCGCATTCACGATTCTTTAAGGAATAGAATTCCTTTGTATAAAACTGCTTCATTATTAACAGCTGAATGAGCATATTATGGGTGATTTCCGTCCCTCACAGTGATGTAAGTTTGTCGCTACATTTAGTGGTATGTGTGGATACCGTCTTCAGAATGTGTTGCGAATGGGGTTGGTAGCGAAGAAGTAATAAATTAAAATATAATACCCAGCGTAAAATTTTTTCCTGCGCGAATAGCTAAAATGTGGTAAATGATAAACATTCTACCTTTATTTTTTGGAGGGGTCTCAGTGACAAAAAGTTTAAAAATGACTTGAAATTATGCGTAAAGTTTGTTGCAGTTTGCAAAGTGTTTACCTTTTTGAGTACCGGATGAATGTAGTCTGGATAACTTCGACACAATCCTCCTCAACTAACGTCCATCATGATCACTCAGCACTAACTTTAGTCCACGTTGGGACTTAGCGGATGATGTTTCTTCCGCTTTCCCTGTATTCGGTATTAATCCTCGAGACGTTGCCTTTAGAAATATTTCGGCTACCTTGGCTATGGAAGAGCACCAAAAATTTACCCACGTTGGAATTCACTAAGCTGTGACATAATACAATGACAACTTCAAAAAACCCTCTTCTGACCGTGACTGACACTTGCAACGTATTGAGGGCATGGCACGGGGGCCGTTCGTGGTCAAATACAACAGAGCAACGTGCAGGCTTGGGCAGCGTCTGCATTTATGTTCAAGCATGGGTTTCCATATTTTTGTGCCACCCATGTATCAGAACCTAGAGTTGAATGGGAGCGATAGCTTGTTATCACAAGCAAACTTAAAGAAAATGTGAGCGAACTGTACTGGTCCCCATCAGTCACTGTAACGCACGATACCTGGGCAGCTGCTAGAATATTCAGTTGGAGAATACTGGCATCGGCTGTATTTTTCTTTTCTTTGTCCATTCTTCGGGCGAGACGGTCTGGCAGCAGCCACATTGCTACTCTGGGGGACAAACCTTTTTAAAAATATATTTATGCTTATCAAGGTTGAATAATATGATTCAAATACAGTAAGAATTGTTTCCTTTGGTGATTTAAAATAAAAACAGAAATGGCAATAATGTAATGCGAAGATAATAACGATGATTAAGTTGTTGCATTTAGGAAGTCTATCGAGGTAAGCCCCCTACACAGTGTCCCTACAGAGAAAATATAAAGGGATGAGGGACAGTATGAAAACACAGTGCACTATGTCTGTGAGTGTCGACGGAAAGGGGAAAGGGCGATGGACTGTTTTATGATACCAAATCAATTAACAAACGACGGAGCACTGAGTGAACCAGAACACTGTTGCAGAAACAAAGAAAGAAGCATGCCAAATTCAAACGAATGCAAAATCCCCAAGATTGGCGGTCTTTTGCAGAAGCTCGAAATACAGCGCGGACTTCAATGCGAAAAGCTTATTACAGTTTTTGTACGTCCATCATTTTGACAGGAGGTCTTATAATAGTTTCCACAACGAAACTTTGTCTCGAAACTTGGCAGAAAATCCAAAGAGATTCTGGTCGTATGTAAAGTATACTAGCGACAAGACACAATCAGTGCCTTCTCTATGCGGCAGCAATGGAAGTACTATCGATGACAGTGCTGCTAAAACAGAGCCACTAAACACAGCCTTCCAAAAGTCCTTCACCACAGAAGACGAAGTAAATATTACAGAATTCGAATCAAGAGCAGCTACCAACATGAGTAACTTAGAAGTAAAAATCCTCGGAGTTTGAAGCTCGACAAAAGATCCGTACACAAAGACTGGAAAGTTGCACAGGTCACACCAATATTCAAGAAAGACAGTAAGAGCAACCCATTACATTACAGGCCAATATCATTAACGTCGATATGCAGCAGGATTTTGTAACATAGATTGTGTTCGAACATTATGTATTACTTCGGAGAGAAAATTCAATTGACACAGAGTCTACAAATATCGTGAAAACATCGTTCTTGTAAAACACACAAGCTCTTTACTCACACGAAGTGTTGAGTGCTATCGACAAGGAACTTCAAATTGATTTCATATTTCTAGGTTTCCATAAGGATTTTGAAGTAGTACCTGCCAGACCGCTGGTAATTAAATTCCACGCTTACTGAATATCAGTTACGCCACTGGATTCGAGATTTCCTGTCAGAGAGGTCACAGTTCGTAGTAATTGACGGTAAATCATTGAGTAACACAGAAGTGATTTGTGGCGTTCCTCCAGAAAGTGTTATAGGCCCTCTGCTTTTCCTTTTTCAAATAAATGATTTAGGAGACAATCTGAGTAGCCATTTTAAATTGTTATCGTCTGGTAAAGTCGTCCGAAGATCGAAACCAACTGCAAGTCGATTTATGTAAGGTATCTCTATGATGCGATAGTAGACAATTGACCCTAAATAATGAAAAGTGTGAGGTCATTCATAATACTGCATAACGGAATTATTAAACTTCAGTTACACTATAAATCAGTTAAATATAAAGCCTGAAAATTCAAGTAAATGCCTAGGAATTGGGAATTACAATTATGAACACCTTAAATTGGAAAGATCACACAGAAAATGTTGTTAGGAAGGCAAACCAAAGATTGCGTTTTGTCGTACGTCCGACCTTTGTATCTGCACATGGAGTGTACTAAAGTGTGCAAACGTAGCTTACCACTTAGCGCGCAGATGGACAGAACCTCTGAACTGTCTTCTCAAGCCCCGGGTGACAAACAGACATTCTAAATAAGTATGCCCTGGGCCCTGTAAGGCAGCTAATATCAGGTGTGGATCGTAAGAAAAATCTTTAGAAATGCTGCTGTCAGGTACCTAGAATGCATGAATTAATAAAAGTGAAAGTTTGGGGTCTATCCTAGAAAGACAAAAAAGCTATTCCCTGTTTTATTCTACATATAATTTATCAGCTGTTGCTTTCAGGGGTCAAGTGATAAACAACAATCGTGTTCAATTACTTTTGGTAATTAATAACAAAATATTTACTTCTGGGACATATTGAAATAACCATCATTTGTCCGCAGCTCATGGTCGTGCGGTAGCGTTCTCGCTTCCCACGCCCGGGTTCCCGGGTTCGATTCCCGGCGGGGTCAGGGATTTTCTCTGCCTCGTGATGACTGGGTGTTGTGTGACGTCCTTAGGTTAGATAGGTTTAAGTAGTTCTAAGTTCTAGGCGACTGATGACCATGGATGTTAAGTCCCATAGTGCTCAGAGCCATTTTTGAACCATTATTTAAATCGTTATCTCTAGACATGAAAATTTTTTATCACAGTAAAGAATGAATGTTATAAATTCTCATCAGCTCATTTAGATCTACATTGTTGTAGCTGGTTAGTGCACCGAGTTGGTGGAGAATAAATTTACTTTTTTGAACCAATGAAAAAACTCTCTTGTACTCAATGTGAGGGTAGGTTAGTATCCTAGCTTTTGATATTCAATGGTCAAAGCGAACGCAAGTAGGAGTGTGCAAAATCTCGACTCAACATTTACTGTGGCCTAATGCGCGATGGTGCTTTACCAAGCAGCATCTGCAACGGCGTTGTCTCCGTGCTGGATCTGAAACGCTAATTCCCTACTCTGGCCTTGACTGAATTCACTCAGTCGCTACTTTTCTGCGTTCCGTAGAACGTTAATCTTTCCCTAGACGAAGTAATGGCTATTGAACACTCGTTATGGGTTGGAGCGACGTGCACAATTTCTTTGCCCGCAAAAAATTCCCACCGGAATATTGAGCTACCGCTTTGCTAACTGTCGCCACAATATGTGAAGCGTATCATCCTCACTTCGCAGAAAGCAAACTCTCAATGCCTTCGCTTATTTCGACACACTTGTGCGGCTCTCTGCGAGACGAGAGAGAGAGAGAGAGAGAGAGAGAGTGTGTGTGTGTGTGTGTGTGTGTGTGTGTGTGTGTGAGAGAGAGAGAGAGAGAGTCAACCTTAATTTTAGGTCTCAAAATGCTTTTATATAATGGGGATCTCCACAAAGTTTCGCGTATGCATCACCAAGTATGGCTTCAGCCAATCACCGTCTCGCTAGAGGTGAATAAATATTTTTATATTTCTTTCTGGGTCGCGGCCTATCCTGTTAATGACATGCAGCCACTTACCTCGGTCCCGGCCTTATTTACTCTAAAAAGAATAATTTATTGTTCTAGCCTTATCCCTTTCTGTGCTGAAGCTCACCATTCTCTTGCTAATGGGAGTTTTATGAAATCATTAGCCACTTGCTCGGTTAGTCTCCAAAATGCGTTTCTCTTTAACGTGTTCTTTGCATGCCACTGCCCATATATTGGTAGAGATTGTTTTGTTAGTTTTCGGGTACATGAGATTAACTGCAGTTGCCTTTTGTTGATATAATGTAATTATTATTTTCTGAGGATCTCATGCTGTATCGTACTGTTGTTATGGATAAAGCTCGTGTAAGGTCCGTCAAAATCCGGACGCCTTACAGTGTTATTGGCAGAACACTTAGAAGATGCAATAGATCTACTAAAGAGACCGCCTACACTACACTTGTCCGTTTTATTTTGGGGTACTACTGTGCAGTGTGGGATCCACACCAGATAAGAATTACGGAGTACATCGAGAAAGTTCAAAGAAGAGCAGCACATTTCGTATTATCGAAAAATAGGAGAGAGAGTGTCACAGATATGATGAAGCATTTGAGGTGGACTTCATCAAACTGAAGGCGTTTCTCGTTGCGGCTGTATCTTCCCACCAAATTTCAATCAACAACTTTCTTCTCCGAATGATATAATATTTTGCTGGCGTCGACATACATAAGGACAAATGATCATCGTAATAAAATAAGGGAAATCAGAACTCACAGAGAAAGATATAAATGTTAGTTTTTTCCGCTCGCTGTTCGAGAGTAGAAAAATAGAGTATTATTGTGAAGGTGGATCGATGAATCCTCTGCCAGACACTCAAGTGTGATTTGCAGAGTATCCATGCAAAAGTGCTTTTAGGCAGTCACATGATGACCTCTGACTGGTCGGGACGGGTAACTGCATTTTGAAATGGCTTTGTGGTTGCTGGTTGCATGAAAATAAAAGGAAACTACTACCATCTTGCTGCTGGCTGGCTCTGGCAAATAACATGAAACGACTGCAACCGAGAAACTGGATCAGCACACATTGCGTGCTGCGTGGGACAGGGCTGACACATCCCGCCACGGCGAGTGTAAACACGGACAGTGTACGAGGCTGCTGCACTGCCGCACGTACAGACGCCTCTCGGAATGCCTGCTGCCTGGCGGGTAGGCCGACCCGCGCAGCAGATTGAGCGTCTGTCTACGGCCCCCATGGGGAACAGCGGCAGATAGACGAAGGGCGGAAAGGCATGGCACGGCCTGCGTCGTAAACTCCACGGAACCGCCTCCTGCCAACCTCACTGCCAAAGCTCTGTCTGCAGACGCTGTATTGCTATGTCTACTCTACAAGGGAAATAAGAAAGTCTCAACAGAGCGCCATATAGTGCGTGAGGGGGAGGGGGGGGGGATGGTATTTTGGCAGTTGCTGAAAAAGGAGTGTAGAACTGTAACTCTTGTCATATTTAGTCTGCACATCCAGCAAGCATTAGAGGAAACCAAGAAAGGAGAATGAAGTTGAGCGGGCACAAATAAAAATTTCAACATTTACTAATATCATCATAATTCGGGAAGGGGCAGTAGAGAAATTAGGACGTGAATTTAATAGAACGGGTTGCGAATTGAAAAGGAGTTATAAATCGACCATCAATAAAAGTAAAACAAGGTTAATGTTATGTATTCGGAATTTAAAATAATACTCGTTGTTGGAGGCAGTAGTTTTTCAGTAGAGCATAGCAGACATTGACGGGTGACCTATTTAACAGTAGAAGCTTTAGACTTTCAGACATGTGCATAACTTTTGAGTGGACTGAAAAGAATATACTTGTTTAGTGCCTTGAACGTGGCCGGGTTTGTGCCTACAAAACAGCATTTGCGGGAAGCGG
This sequence comes from Schistocerca americana, assembly GCF_021461395.2. Taxonomy (NCBI): domain Eukaryota; kingdom Metazoa; phylum Arthropoda; class Insecta; order Orthoptera; family Acrididae; genus Schistocerca; species Schistocerca americana. Next base: position 260,995,644 of record NC_060120.1, read on the forward strand.
GAAGTGTACTGTTCTGATCTCCTCTCAAGAAATCTGCTGTGGAAAGTCATAGTTTGGAAGTACGAGCGTATGGAGGACACGCCCTGTCGGAAATCACGTGCAAGATTGTTTTCGAGGGCTCAAAGCCAACGATTTTAAGGTGAGTGACAAAATGCGTCCTGGTCATTGTGTGGCGTGAGTTGTTGTAACTGGGTAGGACGCTGAATGTTGACGCTACGGAGCACAGTTAATCAAGTTGAATCGCTCACTCAAATACAAACGCCCACAGTATTGTTAGATACATGACAAAGTCATTCTGTTTCATGACAGTACCAACCACATGGTGCAAACCGAGTGAAGGAAACCTTGAACTGATTTCGATGGTGTTTTACCCCATTCAACAGACATCATTCCCTCCTAGTACCACTTTCTCGGTCCATACAGCATGGCCTTTCATTTAAGAACTTCCGAGCCTTCAGCCAGCTTCGAGTTCCTGATAACCGGGAGACTGAAGTGAAAGCAGTGGAGACGCAGAAAAGAACTCTATTCGAACTCTGTATCCGTCAGTGTCGGCACTGTATGCATTTTGGACTGACGTGTTACATATTTTCTGTAGTGTAGGGCTACTGAAGGTAATTGATCGATGTTTTGAAAGGCAGTAATTTCTACGAGGCTCTATCCGTGGATTATTACAAATTCATACCAAATAATACAAACATGTTACAATAAGGGGTGCCCAAACAGTCACACCAATACATAGTGTATATTCGGAAGAAGAGCGTCGTCTTCCACAATTCAGTTGCTTGTCGGAGGCCGCCAGGTCAATTCGCCAGAAAGGAATATGTGTGAATTTTGATGATTTTTTTGTGTATGGCATCGTACTAAAGTGACTTCCACGTATTTTTTAGGACACCATATTTCAGTCCGTTAAAAGGAAACACCATATAGGATGACTTTGTTGTCCATCTGTCTGCCTGTCTGTTCGTCTGTTAAGGCCCCTTTTTCTCGGGAATGGGTGGACGTATCAAGTTAAAAATTTACGTCACGTACTAAGGTCTATAGTTCCTTAAGCTTCTAAGTTAATGCAGCTAAAAGATATGGTCATCTACGTCACATACTGTGCTATTCGCAACGTCACTCAGCATCACCTATAGAGTACGTCCTATTGAATTAAAATCATGAAACTTGGCAAGCAGCCAGGTTTCAGAGTACAAGTAAAGGGAAAAAATTCGAAAACTGTCGAACTATAATTATCACATAAAAATATCTTTTGCCATTAGTACTTACATTGCATTCATCATCCGTCAAAAGCGTAATAGAAAAATTTTAATGCATGCAAACGTAAAATGGAAGTTGTGGTTATGTTTTAGTAAATAATTAAATATATTGTATTAAATTGTGTCTTTCTGTGTATATTAACTAAAGTCCACTACATACTTCTCTTCGTATATCTGGGCTACTCTCAGGAACTACTGTACAGATTTTGATAAGGTCTTGGAGTTCCTGGGATCAATACTTTGCCAGTATCGACATCGCTAACAGACGAAAATCATCGACATTCTTGGTTAATGGAATGGATGAACTGTCTATAAACATAATTAAGTTTGTACAAAACCCTAAGTGGGCGAGCCCGCGAGTCCTACTAACAATTCCCCATTCGCGTTTTTTTTTCTTTTTTTTTCTTTTTCTTATGTACTAGTACCGGTATGTGAATTAGCAACTGGGACTTCGTTTGCTGCGATGTCATATCTGTATTCTGTAACTGGTAAAAGGGTCACCCGGTCCCAGTCACGCGTTGGCTACGTAACGATTTCCAGTTGCAACAAAAATTTGATTTCCAGATTTCCATACAACTTATAACTGAATTTCAAAATTTAAAATGTTCTCACAATCTACTCATTCATAGGTATAGCCTTATGTTTAATATTTAAAACAATGAGCCAAGTATTACAGTTAGAAACTGTGGTTATAAATATTTCATCCATAAGGGACGGCATCATGGGGAATGTGACTATTGATCAATACAAATACAACAGTTTCTGCGTCAGTTACTTGTTTACATTGCCTCTACCGGTTTCTATGTTTCACACCATCATCTTCGGGTGGAGATTTGTTTATTTACATGGCTGGTGACGGTGAAGAGTGCAGACATCTTTTCCCAATTGCAAACCAACGCCAGTGTACGTTATTTTGCTTCTTTTGAGGGACGGTAGAGTTGTAAAATGTCTGCATACCTTACAACAGCCAACAATATGCAGAGCTTTTACAGCTCTACTGTCCTTCAAAAGACAAAAATAAGCCACACTGCTTTGGTCTGCGACTGTGAAAAGACTTCTGTACCCTTCACCAACAGCTGCTTTGTAAATAGACAGTTCTCCACCTGAAGATGATGATGTGAACATCGAAACGCGTAGTGGCGAAATACACAAGTGACTGGCGCAGAAACTGTTTTAGTTGAACTGTGTTTATGTCTTGAGACAGCATAACTCACGGCGCGCAAGTAACCCAGACTATATTCCTTTAGTACTTGAGAATGAGAACACTTCGCGACTTCTATCGAACTTTACGCGTAATTTCAAAATTTTTCGAAAGGTTTTTTTTGTGTCTAGACAAGACAGCCTAGACACAATGAGAGGAAGCCGAAAGGCACGCGCTAAGTTAAAGCAGGATGGCGTGAGGTCTGAAACAGGATACGTAATGAATGCTATAAAGAAAAGTACGTAGCTTCTGGAATACTTAACTTTAATCCATCCTTTTGGTACATCTGGAGATTGTGGCGATACAAGTGAGACTCTTTAGATACATGCAATGTTACTAATGGCGCCTTGCTAGGTCGTAGCCATTGACTTAGCTGAAGGCTATTCTAACTATTGGCTCGGCTAATGAGCAATGCTTCGTCCATGTAGTCGCTAGCAAAGTCGTCCGTACAACTGGGGTCGAGTGCTAGTCCGTATCTCGAGACCTGCCTTGTGGTGGCGCTCGGTCTGCGATCACACAGTGGCGACACGCGGGTCCGATATGTACTAATGGACCGCGGCCGATTTAAAACTACCACCTAGCAAGTGTGGTGTCTGGCGGTGACACCACAGTTTTCTCACTCACTCACCTCCTCAAAGTAATGAAAGGTAAAATGTAATTCACTACATTTTCACTGCTGAAGTTGTAGAAATTTGGCACTGGGCATGATGTTTAATTTATTACTTCTTTGCTATTAAGTGTATTCGCGACACATTTTGTAATCACATACACCACTGAATGTACCCACAAAATTATGTCATTGTGTCGAAAAATAAAAGAACGACAACTGCAAAAATCATTGCAGAACTAAATGTCGGACTCGCGAACCTTGTCAGCACCTAGACAACAACAGGGAAGAACCAGAGCCAGGGAATTATAGGGTGAGTTGGAATCCCAAATACAACTCATCAGGGATGCAAATTCCCATAACAGGGAAACGTGGTGCGAGGCCATAAAACCTAGACAGTGGAGCAATGGAAGAGTCATTTGGTCGGATGAGTTTGTTTCACATTGTTTTCGGCTTCTGGAGAAGCTTACGTCCCAAGTGTGAAACACAGCGAGGATTCAGTGATGCTATGGGAAGCCATATTGTGGTATTCATTTGCCCTAATGGTTCCTCTGCAGGGTTACGGGATTATGTGACATTTTGGCTTATTAGGTCCATGTTTGTTACTCAGGGGTGATCCTTTGTTCAGAGACGATAGGATCCCCGTTCACACAGCTCACATCGTCCAGGATTGGTTTTGTGGGCACGACGATGAATTGTCGCATCTCCCCTGGTCACCACAGTCAGCAAATATCAATATTATTGAGCCTTTGTTCTCTACTTTGGAGGAAAGGGTAAATAATCGCTATCCAGTTCCATCATCGTTACCTGAACTTGCCACTATTTTTCAGGAAAAACAGTATCGATTCCGCTGAAAAACGTACAGGACCTGTATTTATCTACTTATATGGATATGGTGTCTGTCCGAAAGAACAGACACCATTGATGACCTGCAGAAGTCTACAACGAAAACAGAATTATAGATTAATGCTTTCAGCTGTTGACGGGCGTTCATGTATATCAACGGGGAAAGGAGAAAATGTGTGCGCCGACCGGGACTCGAACCCGGCATCTCCTTATATGTCCACACACTATAAGGTGAGAATGTGGGTCACGCGAGAGGTGTGCGCGAGATAGTCCATGCAGTCGCTCTATCCTCTGTGCCCTCGGTGGCTCAGATGGATAGAGCGTCTGCCATGTAAGCAGGAGATCCCGGGTTCGAGTCCCGGTCGGGGCACACATGTTCACCTGTCCCCCTTGATATATATGAACGCCCGTCAGCAGCTGAAGGTATTGATCTATGATTCTAATTTCGTCCTAGACAGCTGCAGATCATCAATGGTGTCTATTCTTTCCGACATGTCCGGAAGAACAGACATCATATACATACACTCCTGGAAATTGAAATAAGAACACCGTGAATTCATTGTCCCAGGAAGGGGAAACTTTATTGACACATTCCTGGGGTCAGATACATCACATGATCACACTGACAGAACCACAGGCACATAGACACAGGCAACAGAGCATGCACAATGTCAGCACTAGTACAGTGTATATCCACATTTCGCAGCAATGCAGGCTGCTATTCTCCCATGGAGACGATCATAGAGATGCTGGATGTAGTCCTGTGGAACGGCTTGCCATGCCATTTCCACCTGGCGCCTCAGTTGGACCAGCGTTCGTGCTGGACGTGCAGACCGCGTGAGACGGCGCTTCATCCAGTCCCAAACATGCTCAATGGGGGACAGATCCGGAGATCTTGCTGGCCATGGTAGTTGACTTACACCTTCTAGAGCACGTTGGGTGGCACGGGATACATGCGGACGTCCATTGTCCTGTTGGAACAGCAAGTTCCCTTGCCGGCCTAGGAATGGTAGAACGATGGGTTCGATGACGGTTTGGATGTACCGTGCACTATTCAGTGTCCCCTCGACGACCACCAGTGGTGTACGGCCAGTGTAGGAGATCGCTCCCCACACCATGATGCCGGGTGTTGGCCCTGTGTGCCTCGGTCATATGCAGTCCTGATTGTGGCGCTCACCTGCACGGCGCTAAACATGCATACGACCATCATTGGCACCAAGGCAGAAGCGACTCTCATCGCTGAAGACGACACGTCTCCATTCGTCCCTCCATTCACGCCTGTCGCGACACCACTGGAGGCGGGCTGCACGATGTTGGGGCGTGAGCGGAAGACGGCCTAACGGTGTGCGGGACCGTAGCCCAGCTTCATGGAGACGGTTGCGAATGGTCCTCGCCAATACCCCAGGAGCAACAGTGTCCCTAATTTGCTGGGAAGTGGCGGTGCGGTCCCCTACGGCACTGCGTAGAATCCTACGGTCTTGGCGTGCATCCGTGCGTCGCTGCGGTCCGGTCCCAGGTCGACGGGCACGTGCACCTTCCGCCGACCACTGGCTACAACATCGATGTACTGTGGAGACCTCACGCCCCACGTGTTGAGCAATTCGGCGATACGTCCACCCGGCCTCCCGCCTGCCCACTATACGCCCTCGCTCAAAGTCCGTCAACTGCACATACGGTTCACGTCCACGCTGTCGCGGCATGCTACCAGTGTTAAAGACTGCGATGGAGCTCCATATGCCACGGCAAACTGGCTGACACTGATGGCTGCGGTGCACAAATGCTGCGCAGCTAGCGCCATTCGACGGCCAACACCGCGGTTCCTGGTGTGTCCGCTGTGCCGTGCGTGTGATCATTGCTTGTACAGCCCTCTCGCAGTGTCCGGAGCAAGTATGGTGGGTCTGACACACCGGTGTCAATGTGTTCTTTTTTCTATTTCCAGGAGTGTATAAGTATATAGTTCTGGCTATACCGGCCATGACCTTCTTCTTCTGTGCGGATGCACACATATTACCCGAACCCTTGCGGGACTTAGTAAGAATATCTTCCACGAGTAACGAGTGTGTTGGGTAGGAATACTACGAATGTAGTGTGTGGACATATAAGGTGATAATGTGGGTCTCGCGGGAGGTGTGCGCGAGATAGTTCCTGCAGTCGCACTGTCCCTTGTGCGCTCGGGGGCTCAGATGGATAGAGCGTCTGCCACGTAAGCAAGAAATCCCGGGTTCGAGTCCTGGTCGGGGCACACATTTTCACCTGTCCCCTTGATATATATCAACGCCCGTCAGCAGATGAAGGTATTAATCTATAATTCTAATTTAGTTTCTGTATTTATCTGTTCCCAGACGACTGAAAGTAGTTTTGAATGTCAACGGTTTTCCTCTAGAGTATTTGGCTTAATAATGTATTTTATTTGTGTTATCCATAGTTTTGTCAATCCTCTGTATGAGAATGTATCTGTTTCATCAACACTACGTGATATGGGCCGACCAAGCAAAACGGAAAGGCACATACTTGTGGTGTCTTGTGTTGGCAAAAATGGTAACTCCTAGAGGAAGCTGAGAGGACAGTGTGTAATCAGAGAATGACAGACGCCAGCAAGTTAGTTCAGTGCAAATTAGCGAAATAAATACTGTAATCTGAAAAAAATAAACTAAGACCAAAGAATAAAGTATTTTGTAGGAATAGGGTAGAAAAATGAACGTCTATAAAAATAGTACCTTTGATTCTCACTGTAGTATTTTGTAACGTAAAATGACTCTCTGTCTGTCTGTCTCTCTCTCTCCCTCTCTCTCTCTCTCTCTCTCTCTCCCTCTCTCTCTCTCTCTCTCTCTCTCTCTCCCTCTCTCTCTCTCTCTCTCGTGTAATATTGTGAAGGAGGTCATATAATTTCTTAGTAATAGTATACTAAAGAAACTATAAAGGAAAAAAAACAGCGTAGCGGTGTTTGAATGGAACATTCTCCTTCTTCGTGGAGTGTTAAGTACTGGAGGCTGTGCAGAAAGACAGTTTCTGAATTGATTTCAGTCATGCTCTTGCGGATGTCGTTTCAAAAATGGAAATGAATAGCAGCCGAAAGATAAAATTAATGAGATACAGATAATATTACATCGTGGCAGAGCTCAATTTTTACTTTGTCGTAGAAGTGACGTCTTTGAACTCCGTTAGCACACAAAACAACAATAAAATGTAATACCTTCCGACGTTGCTCATTGGAGGTAAAGGGTCGATATCAATGTAGTAAATCACTTCACTGGCGAAGTTTTCATTTCCTTTTTCTGGCCAAAGACGCATCGAAAACGTAAATGAAACAGAGATTCATTTGTTTTCACCTGACTGCAACTTAAAAGTCACTCTGGCCTGGATCCGAGCCACAAATGTGAAATCACAGACTCTGGTCTCGATTATCAACTGCTTTTCATCCAGTGAAAGGCGAGCATTCATTAGAGTTATGTTTCGTTATTTCTTTTGAGGCTGTCACTGTGTACTATCTATGGCGACCACTTTTAGCTTCCGCAAGCTGCGCCTCGCAATGTTACCAGCATCTCCCACACCCCTACTCTCCGTCGATCTCCTCCTCCCCTCACTGTTCAGCTCCTCACCTTCCCTCACCCTATCCATATCCTTCTCTTCCTATTCTCTGTCGATTTTCTCCTCTTCTGCCTGTCCATCTCTTTCTTCCCCCTCTGCCCTTCTCCCCCCACCCCTATCTGAATCCATCTCCACCTCTCCCCTCTATGTCTGTCCATCTCCTCCTCTCCCCTTCTTTCTCCAAGTTATCACACCCACACCAATAGGAGGCCGGTGGTTCTCATTGTCACAGTGTCTCTTTCCAGATAGCAACTAGTATACATGTATCAAATTTTACTGAAACAATTTCAGTGTTTTTTGATGAGCTTTCTACCCTTGGTTTCGGACGTGTACACACTTTTCAAACAAATTTCACTTGAATTTAATATATTTCACATGTATTTGTATACATATTTCACATGTATCTCTGGCGACTTTCATGCAACTCAATGTTTATGACGTCTTATTATCTGAATTACGTGTCGTACAATGATATAATTTCTCAGGTACATCCAGTAGTATATGTGAATAATGTCTGTTTTTGTGCAGGAAATACATATAGTAGGAAAGAAGTGATAAATTAAAACGCCTTGCCTCTTGTTGCGATGTTACTACATGGACAGCGAAAATGTAGCAAGACATAAACTTTTTATTCTTTCATTATTTTGTAGTAGTTGTCAGAGAGAAAGTGTTTCTTAAGTGTTTTATACTATGTGTGAAGTTTGTTGCAAGTCACTAAATATTCTCACTCTCAATGACTGTGCGCATAAACTGTGGGTATTCGCGCGTTGTGGGCTACAGTTGTTTTTCACCCCCACCCTTTTGATAGGTAGATGTATATACACTGAAGCTCCAAAGCAACTAGCTTAGGCATGCGTATTCAAATACAGTGATATGTGAACAGGCAGAATACGTCGCTGCTGTCGACAACGCCCATATAAGACAACAAGTGTCTGGCGCAATTGTTAGATCGGTTGCTGCTCCTACAGTGGCAGGTTATCAAGATTTAAGTGATTTTGGATGTGGCGTTATAGTCGGCGCACGAGCGATGGAACACACACCATCTCCGAGGTAGCGAAGATGTGGGGATTTTCCCGGACGACCACTTCACGAGTGTACCGTGAATATCAGGAATCCGGTAAAACGATCCTGCAAGAACGGGACCAACGGCAACTGAAGAGAATCGTTCAACGTGACAGAAGTGGAACCCTTCCGCAAATTTCTGCATATTTCAATGCTGGGCCATCAACAAGTGGCAGTGTGCGAACCATTAAACGAAACATCATCGATATGGGCTTTCGGAGCGAAGGCCCACTCGTGTACCCTTGGTGACTGCATGACTCAAAGCTTTATGCCTCGCCTGGGCCCGTAAACTCCGACATTGGATTGTTGATGACTGGAAACATGTTGCCTGGTCGGACGAGTCTCTTTTCAAATTGTATCGAGCGGATATATGTGTATGAGTATGGAGACATCCTCGTGAATCCATGGATCCTCGATGTGAACAGGGGACTGTTCAAGCTGGTGGAGGCCATGTAATGGTGTGGGACGTGTGCAATTGGAGTGATAAGGGACCCCTGATACGTCTATACACGACTGTGACAGGTGAAACGTACGTAAGCGTCCTGTCTCATCACCTGCATCCATTCATGTCCATTCCGACTGACTTTGGCAATTCCAGCAGGACAATAAGACACCCCACGCGTCCAGAAGTGTTACAGCGTGTCTCCAGGAACACTCTTCTGAGTTTAAACACTTCCGCTAGGCACCAAACTCCTCAGACATGAACATTATTGAACATATCTGGAATGCCTTGCAACGTGATGTTAAGAAGAGATCTCCAGCCCCTCGTAGTCTTACGAATTTATGGACAGCCATGTAGGGTTCACGGTGTCTATTCCCTCCAGCACCACTTCCGACATTAGTCGAGTCGATGCCACGTAGTGCGATACACGATATTAGGCAGGTGTACCAGTTTCTTTGGTTCTTCAGTGTATATAATGTTATTTCCTGGTATATGCTATTTCCATTCCAAATTTCGTCCAATCCGTCTAGCCGTTTATGCGTGACGGAGTAAGAAACATACTCATGCACACACACTCACACTCATACACACACACACACACACACACACACACACACACACACACACAAACACATACACACGCGTTCGTGCACGCGCACTCACACTCGCACAGGCATAAACACAAACTTTCGGATTTATATTGTATGTAAGACCCTATTCTATTCATTAAAATCTTCTTGGTTTACAAGCCGTGACACTTTGGACAAAACACTCGAGCTTTCGATAGCTGACTCAGCCATCGTCATCAGGAGTTAAAACCACTGACTGGTGATGCTGATGACGATGGCTGAGTCAGCTATCGAAAGCTCAAGTGTTTGATTCGAAGTGATGCAGCTTGCAAACAGAGAAGATTTTACTGAAGCATTCCGCTGTGAAATACATAATAATTTATTGCTTGTGGTCACGAGGAAATTCCTTAGAATATTATATTTGATCTGCAGTTTGCGAATTCTCTAACTAAACTTGAATCGACGGTCGACTGCACATCACCGAGTGCTGATCTCCATTTCTGACGTGTCTCTCCTTTTGAGAATGGACTGCCACACTGATAGAGCACACACACACACACACACACACACACACACACACTCAGCGGGCACACGACTCTACAGCGGGAGCTGGTGGGGCGGCGGTTCGACGGCGCTCGCGTGTCTCGGCTCGGCGCCGACTTGCAAAGTGTCTGGCGTGGCGTGGCGTGGCGTGGCGTGCACGACCGGAGAACTGCAGCGCCGCCGGTTGCCGGTCTGCAGGGATTTCGGTGTGTCGGGTTAGGATAGGATAGGGTAGAACAGGATAGGGCGCCCAAACGTGGCGCGCGGTCCGCGGTCGATATGGCGGGGCCGTGGTCAGGGCGCTCAGGGTCGATACACAGTATCGATTGTTGTGGCGTGTGTAGGTCGCATGTTCGGCGTCACGTGGAACCCGCCACCGAGGCGCCGTGCTTGAGGCTCTGAAATACGTGATGTGCCCCATAGAGCTATAAACGACTTTTGTTGTTTGTAATGGTAAGGTCGGGAGACAGTGGATAGGTGGAGTACCTCCGTGAGAAACCAGAATAAGCGTGTGTCCATTTGGAGTACATAGGGGACTCAGAACTATAGGCAAAGTTTGGCAACGTTTGAAAGACGTGCTGTCAAACAACGCAGAAAGGACTGAAAATATTCTTTCGAACTTCATTCTTGGGCTTTACAACAAACGATTATCCAGATTTGTGTATTTAGTGTATATGAACATGTCATTTGACTATCAGGGACAATGTTGTTGTTGTTGTTGTGATCTTCAGTCCGAAGAGTGGTTAGATGCAGCTCTCTATGCTACTCTGTCCTGCCCAAGCCTCTTCATTTCTGAATAACTACTACTTCCCTCCAATACTAAACTGGTGATCCCTTATTGTATCCTGTCAACCGATCCCTTCTTCTGGTCAGATTGCTTCACAAATTTCTTGTCTCCCGAATTCTATTCAGTACTGCCTCATTAGTAACGTGATCTACCCATATAATCTTCAACATACTTCTACAGTGCCGCATTTCAAAAGCTTCTATTCTCTTCGTGTCCAAACTGTTTTCGTCCATGTTTCACTTGCATACATGGCTACGTTCCATGCAAATACTTTCTGAAAAGACCTGCTGATACTGAAATCTATATTCGATGTTAACAAATTTCTCTTCTTCAGAAACGCTATTCTTGCCATTGCCAATCTACATTTTATATTCTCTGTACTTCAGACACCATCAGCTGTTTTGGTGCCCAAAAACCAAAACTCATTAATTACTTTCAGTGTCTCATTTCCTAATCTAATTTCTTCATGGACACCTGATTTAATCTGACAGCATTCCACTATCCTCCTTTTGCTTTTGTTGATGTTCATATTGTATCTTTCTTTCAAGACACTGTCCATTCCGTTCAGCTGCTTTTCCAATTCCTTTGCTGTCTCTAAGAGAATTACAAGTTCATCGACAAACCTCAAAGTTTTTATGGTTTCTGCTTGAACGTTAATTCCTACTCTCTTTTATAATTTTGTTTGTTTGTTTCCTTTAGCGCTTGCTCAGTACAAGTAAAGATCGAGTAATATCGGGGAATGGCTACAACCATGTCTCACTCCCTTCTCAACCACTGCTCCCCGTTCATGCCCCTTGACTCATATAACTGCTGTCTGGTTTCTGTAAAGTTGTAAATAGCCTTTCTCTCTGTCTATTTTACCACTCCAACCTTCAGAATATCATAGAGAGTATTCCAGTCAACATTGTCAAAAGTTTTGCCTAAGTCTCCAAGTGCTATAAAAGTAGATTTGCCTTTCCTTAGCCTATCTGCTAAGATAAGTCGTAGGGTCAGTGTTGCGTCGCATATTCGGATATTTCTCCGAAATCCAAACTGATCTTCTCCTAGGTGGCTTCTAGCAGTTTTTCCGTTCTGGAATAGTTTTCCCATGGCTCGCTTTGCTAAGGGTATCAGTAGTTCTGGCTGACTGTGAGGAGCCTTGTTTCGACTCAGGTCTTTCAGTAATCGGTCGAATTCTTTTCGCAGTATCATATCTCCTATGTCATCTTCATCTACGTCCTCTTCCCTTTTTACAGTACTGCCTTCATCTCCCTTGTACAGCCTGTCTATATATTCTTCCACTTTTCAGCTTTCCCTTCTTTGTTTATTACAGGTTTTCTAGCAGAGTTCTTCATATCCATACAACTGCTTCTGCTTCCTTAAAAGACCTCTTCAAGTTTTCTATAAGTGGGATCTGTTTCTCCCCAGTGTCATATACATATTACATTTGTCATGCATCGGAAAAATGTCACTCGCAGAATCCCGAAGAAGTAAAGGCATAAAATGTGAGAGCTATTAGTCAGTGAGCTTGTAATCTCATACATTCAAGTTTCTGCCGATAATGATATGCAGAAAAATGGAAAAGAAAATTGAGGTTCTGTTAGAGGTGATCATGGTGGATTTAGGAGAAGCAATGGCTCCAGACAATCAGTGCCAGTGTTGCGTTTCGTAATGGGGAAAGGACTAGAAAACGGATGCAACATTGATAGCATCGTTTGACTTACAAGAAACATTCGTCGTCGTAAAGTAGTGTAAGATGTTTCAGATCCCTAGGAAAAAAAATAAACTCAGGAAAAGAAAGCTTTTCAGTATCCTCACAACTTGCATTATTTCTCAATAGCTCTTTTGCCTAGTGGAAATCATTTCTACATCTACATGACTACTCTACAATTCACATTTAAGTGCTTGGCAGAGGGTTCATCGAACCACAATCATACTATCTCTCTACCATTCCACTCCCGAACAGCGCGCGGGAAAAACGAACACCTAAACCTTTCTGTTCGAGCTCTGATTTCTCTTATTTTATTTTGATGATCATTCCTACTTATGTAGGTTGGGCTCAACAAAATATTTTCGCATTCGGAAGAGAAAGTAGGCTACTGAAATTTCGTAAATACATCTCGCCGCGACGAAAAACGTCTTTGCTTTAATGACTTCCATCCCAACTCGCGTATCATATCTGACACACTCTCTCCCCTATTAAGTGATAATACAAAACGAGCTGCCCTTTTTTGCACCCTTTCGATGTCCTCCGTCAGTCCCACCTGGTAGGGATCCCACACCGCGCAGCAATATTCTAACAGAGGACGAACGAGTGTAGTGTAAGCTGTCTCTTTAGTGGACTTGTTGCATCTTCTAAGTGTCCTGCCAATGAAACGCAACCTTTGGCTCGCCTTCCCCACAATATTATCTATGTGGTCTTTCCAACTGAAGTTGTTCGTAATTTTAACACCCAGGTACTTAGTTGAATTGACAGCCTTGAGAATTGTACTATTTATCGAGTAATCGAATTCTAACGGATTTCTTCTGGAACTCATGTGGATCACCTCACACTTTTCGTTATTTAGCGTCAACTGCCACCTGCCACACCATACAGCAACCTTTTCTAAATCGCTTTGAAACTGATACTGGTCTTCAGATGACCTTACTAGACGGTAAATTACAGCATCATCTGCGAACAACCTAAGAGAACTGCTCAGATTGTCACCCAGGTCATTTATATAGATCAGGAACAGCAGAGGTCCCAGGACGCTTCCCTGGGGAACACCTGATATCACTTCAGTTTTACTCGATGATTTACCGTGTATTACTACGAACTGCGACCTTCCTGACAGGAAATCGCGAATCCAGTCGCACAACTGAGACGATAACCCATAGGCCTGCAGCTTGATTAGAAGTCGCTTGTGAGGAATGGTGTCAAAAGCTTTCCGGAAATCTAGAAATACGGAATCAACTTGAGATCCCCTGTCGATAGCGGCCATTACTTCGTGCGAATAAAGAGCTAGCTGCGTTGCACAAGAACGATGCTTTCTGAAACCATGCTGATTAAGTATCAATAGATCGTTCCCTTCGAGGTTATTCATAATGTTTGAATACAGTATATGCTCCAAAACCCTACTGCAAACCGACGTCAATGATATAGGTCCGTAGTTCGATGGATTACTCCTAATACCCTTCTTAAACACTGGTGCGACCTGCGCAATTTTCCAATCGTGCTGTACACATTTCATGTTGGTTAAAGTTTATTTGCAATCTCAGTGCAGTTAAGCTCAAAGGACGACTCCAGTCGTGAGATGCAGATTACGACTTCCGTGCGCCGTTCAGTCTGCCATCATATTTCTCAGGTGGTGAAGTGACACTGTGAGTTGGAGTTGACCACAGCGACGACATTCGTACATTCATCCCCTACCGTGAGACAAAACACCGATGATCCTCCTCATGGTGTGCACCCACAGTCAGCAGCCGCTACCTACACATTTTGGACTCTGTGTGACGTAACCCCACTTACCACTCCTAAAACTGTCTGATGATAGTAAATAGCTTGATAGAGATGACGAGTCAGGGTCCCTTTGTGAAAGTTATGTGTTCTTGTGATAAAGCCAGAAAGATAATGTATTTGATGCAAATAACTTTGAGGTTCTGCAGATAACATGTTTTCCGTTAATCATTGCTTATTTTATGTTTTTAATTATGAGAGTGAATGAAGGTATAAATCTTAGGTAACGTGATATGTGAATATTTATTATTTTATTGGTGATCACTATTTTACAGCAATTGTAGTATAATTTCAGAATAAATTCAGTCTACAGTTGCAAATATAAATAAAAATATATTTGTAGGTGTACTAACTGAGTTGTAGTAGCATGGTAATCTGTATCTGGATAGTGTGAATGAGCCACGTACACCAGGGGAAATTTGTAATTCAATAGTTTATGGTACTGCGGAAATAACAAACACTCTCTGATAACTTAATTGTCTGAAGGTGGCATTATTTTGTTATTGACGGGTTTTGAAAAATTTGTCTTGTTATAAAATGATTGGAAAAAAATATTAATGATGTGACTGGTGAAATGTAGAAGAAACAGGATAGCGAAATTTAGAGCTGGTGCTGCTACTTTATGTTAACGCACCACCCAATATCTCAAATGTAGTAACGCAGAAGTTACGCCAAGTGGGGGAAACTCGATCACCTGCCCTATGACCCTAATCTCTCCCCATGTGATTATCACACCTTCGGTTCCTTTAAAATGGCCTTGTCTGGCAAACGATTCCTGTCGGACATGGATTTGCAGCAGGCAGTTACAGACTTTACGCGACAAGACACGGTGCTTTCCCATACAGGTATCATCAACCTGGTGCGTCAGTGGAATGATTTCCACAGGTCTCAGATCACTTTGCCTGACTGGCACACCCATTCTGGACAGTACGGCCTTGGAACGGAGACATTTTGATTTCCCCTTATATAATTAATGGTACACGTATACATAGGTTGTCAACGGCCTTGGCAATTCCCGTCAGATCACCGAAGGTGAGCGCTGTCGGACTTGTCTAGCACTTGGACGGGTGGCCATCCTGGTCTGAAGAGCACTGTTTTTCAGGGGATGCACACAGCCCTTGTGAGGCCAACTGCGGAACTATCTGATTGGGAACTAGCGGCTCTGGCCACGAAAACCGGCAACGAGCGAGGGAGCGATGTGTTGACCATATGCCCCTTCATGTCTGCATCGAGTGACGCTGAGGATGTCGGTCGGTACTGTTGGGCCTTCCGAGGCCTGTATGGATGGGTGTCACAGTACACGTAGGTTGTGGAGGGAGAAGTCCACGTTACGAGGAAAACTATATTCATTCAAGTTATTTACCCTCGCTGCCATTAAATTACCTCTTATGCAGTACCTTGTACTGCATGTTATCCCCACTCACTCACTACTTTTTGTGTCGTATTACCACTGTAGAGTCTTGTGCCATGGGAAGCAAGAAGAGGATGTTGTTTGGTGGCCAATATCCTGTGTCTACAATGCAACTGCACACATATATTAATGGAGTTCTTTATTAACAGGAAGCTATTTATCTTTATCCTAGTCCATGTGTTGTGGTACAACTCCTTCCGTAATAGTCCATGTTAGCCTCATTGCTGGTGAAGTACAAGTCCCACTATAAACACTACACTCTTGTAGCCGCTGACATGGACTGACGGACGCCAACTAGAACAGTGACTGAGCTATTAACTAAGCTGACTGCAACTGACTCGGACTGTGACTGCCTGTGCCCTCCAGTCCGCGGAAGCGATCTAAATACTTCCAGTCGAGAGGGTGTCGGCAGCGAGTTGCTTGCGAGTCTTTGGCCTCTCTCCTGGTAGGCGCACTTGATTCAGCGCCTATTATTGACCTTATTGCAACCTCTTTGCCGAACGGTGTGCTGGCGATAGCTTACACCAGCACGATAGTGTTGGCCTCTTTTTACGTGCTGACAGCAAAGAGATCATAACTGCACCAAATTTAGGCTCCTGTCACTCAGTGCCGTAGCCACAAATCTAACGTTCATGATTATTCACATGCATGATTGTTTATTGTTCAGCTCTTTCTGGGAATCCTGTACAATTTTAGTCATGGAGACAGTGCAAGACATTAGTCTACCTCACTCCAATCACACTACAGAGCCACATTTTCAATTAATGGCAGAGAATACAACAAATGGGCCAAGTTTAAAGGGTGTGTGATTCGTTACGTCGATGCACAGGGGGATTCATTACCAATGTGAACACATCCAATAAACAAGTGTTCTGATCTCAGAAAATATACGGTTTCGGACCCGGAATAATTTGATTTGTTTTTCCTCCTCCAGTGAGTGCTACCACTTTATAATATATTCGCCACACTATTTTGCTGTCTACATACATGTAATTACTAAATGTGTGAATATACACATGACTGCGAAGATGAGAAGCGATGGCAAAGGCCTGCGTTGCATTTACGTGAGCCGTGGTAGCTGGCAGAAGTACGGTTCTATATTTAGACTCCACCTCAATGGGTGAAAGAGCGCAGCGTTTTAAGGGAATGGCCTGGCTTGTGTGTGTGTGTGTGTGTGTGTGTGAGAGAGAGAGAGAGAGAGAGAGAGAGAGATAGAGAGAGAGAGAGAGAAATAAACAAGCGGCTCGTAGCCTTGACACAGACTGGTGGTGGGGGCGGGCGCTCGGTTTCCATAGCAACCGGCAGCATATCTCTGTGGCCGCCACTCACCGCCCTGCTGTGCGAACAGCAGGCAGCGAATTCGCCCCCCACTGTACGTCACTGCAGAGGAAAAAGCAGTTCAAGAAAATATGGAAACATTCGAGGTATGTACAAGGAAATATAAACTATATGAGGCTGTACAGGATGTGTAAAAAAAATGCCCCATGTTCTTCGAGAGGTAGTACTGGTTGACACTAGAAAAAAGAGCTATAAGTCCAGGAACAAAAAATTATTGAGATGTGGGTCATTCTGTCCTAGGATATATGTTGTTTTTGTGTTAATTATTTGTTTGTTGACTGTATAGAAGATAATCAATATGATTACACACTCGGTATTATATATCCTTCAGCCCTTCTTCTCTGAGGTTTGTCAACTCGTGCGAACACACCTGGTTGCCCTTAGATATGGTCACGTGCACGGTCCTTTAACGTCTGATCGTCGGTGTTGGATGGATACACCAATGCCTTTAAATCTTCCAGTAGCCACAAGTCTGAAGTATTAAGGACAGATGAATGGTGTATGAGGTGCTGTCGTACGAGATGCTGAAAATGGGGTGGTACCAGCTCGTGCATAAAGAATATCCGTTGTCTTGATGCAACGGAGTGGGTAATTTTGCTCTCAGAAATCAATAATAAGTAGCATCTGTTAATTCTAGTAAAATGTATGGCCTTATTAGTCTATCAGCCACTATTTATGACCACATGTAGGTACTAGATATCGTATTTATCCGCCCTACCCTGGGCAGCGACTTACAGTTAAGAATGTCCTGCCCTGTACGGAAATTACATAATGCGTGAACGAGTACAGGTTGTTACACAGAAAAGGCTACATATGGGTCTGGACTTGAGTCGAGCACGGAGAGCCAAAGAGGTTAAGGCGACCGCTAACGTTAAGAGGGGAATCCGTGTTCGAGTCCCGCTGCGGTACACATTTTCACTGTCCTCATGCCCTTATACAGCTGATGATTGTCCGTATTCGCAGCTGCGAGTACATTTAATGGATTTGCAACTTATCTTACGTTTGATTTTGTTCCTAGCTGACAAACTCGGCGCTGCCCGAATATTCATTCTGTAAATTTTCTATTAGAAACGTACATTTTGTGTACGCTGGGCGTAGCTGCTTCGCGTATCAACAATGCGATTTTGTAAACGTCTCTATAGCAACGCCTCTTCGTAGCTCTGAACATTGCTATTGTTTTCACCCACAACCGTTTGCGCTTCGCAGTCGAAAGCTGTCAGGGATTTTCATGAGATGACTCGACTGTAGAAGTACCTTAGTAGTAGAGAAAAACTGTATTAGATGCGAAATTGTCTCACGCATATCAGTGTTTACGACGTCATATCTGCTGATCTGTGAAAGGTACGGGGTTCTTACCACCTGACAGTAAGGGATTTGTGTGCCAAGTTTGGTTGACATCGGCGTAGTGTTTTAGGAAGAGATGTAGAACATACATAGACACACACATGTACATATCAGTCTGCTTGAATCCCCACTGTGTGAAACCCTCCTCAACCGGAGATTAAATACAACCAGTCAACTGCGGATTTTCAGCGCTTCGCCTTTGAATTAAGTGGCACAACGGTAATCTGACATGGTGCTCTTGTGTTCTGAGAGCTAGCACGCGCTGTAACTGACGCGGGCAAAAGAACTGCTGGTACTTAGTTGACCATGCAGTAGCGCACGTGCTCCTTCACCAGCTTCAATCCGTCACATATTCCAGAATTGCCTCCCACTCGTTCCAGCGTGAACTGTGCTAGGTCTTCAGCGATAGATCTCGTGTCTGCTAGTCACTGTATCAACCTGCTGAACCATTTTTTCAGATGGAATTCGGAGTTAAGTACGTCGTTTGGCGTACGAGGCACTTGTCAGACCTTTAAGGACTGGCTAGCAGAAATTAATCATATCTGATGTTGTCGGAAAATAAAAAAGAGATCAAATATAAATTTCTTAAAAATTAATAAAAAACAACAGATTTGTCCAGATCGCGCACATTGTAAAATATTAAAATGTGCTGATTAGTTTCAGTTGACCGGGGAAACATCTTCAGGTCTGAGAACAGACAGAGAACGAAAAATTGCCTCAATTTTCGCGAACTAAGCCCCGAACTTATAAAATTTTGAAAGTAAGGAATAAATCAAACAAAAAATATATCAGCATAAAGCATATTGAAAACTCTGCATCGCCTGTACACATGAGAGCTATTTGAGAGAACGGAAATTATGGTCGAGCAAGCGCGTACTAAATAAAATAACAAAAGTATATCAAAGAGGTAACGTATAAAACATGCCACATCCTATGAGTAATAGTCCCAATTAAAAAGCTGAATAAACTGGAAAGATAAAACAAACTAGTTCAAAACCTATCAGAACAATAGAGGCAAAACAAGTATGTTATGCCACGTGATGACTGGGTGTCGTGTGAATGTCCTTAGGTTAGTTAGGTTTAAGTAGTTCTAAGTTCTAGGGGACTGATGACCATAGATGTTAAGTCCCATAGTGCTCAGAGCCAATTGAACCAAGTATGTTACCTACTGAAAACTATCGTATTACGAATATAAAAATAGCAATAATATACATAAAGGAGCAAACCGATCTTAATGAGATTGCTGTCAATTATAAAATGTATGTGCAGCATCCTTATTTCAAGTAACATGTCGAAGCTGATGCGTCCAGTAGGTCGTATTTGACTGTGACCCGCAACTTATTTCTGTAGGAAGACTAACTGCTGTGTGTACTTGCGAAAGCTAAGCCCAAAGCTGGAAACGCCGGTATTTGGCGCTCAAGTATACATAATAACATCGTGCGGTACGTTAAGAACAATAACAATTGCTACAGTCTACGTAGCACTAAATGAAGAAAAAAATAATTTGGGGTAGGAATTAAAGTTCAGGGAGATGAAATAAAGACTCTGAGGTTTGCCGATGACACTGGAACTCTGTCAGAGACAACAAAAGACTCCTCTGTGGAATGAACAGCGTCTTGATAGAGGGATATAAAATGGACGTCAACAGAAGAAAAACAAGGATAATGGAATGTAATCGAATGAAAACAG
Source organism: Schistocerca americana (assembly GCF_021461395.2). Lineage (NCBI taxonomy): Eukaryota > Metazoa > Arthropoda > Insecta > Orthoptera > Acrididae > Schistocerca > Schistocerca americana. The sequence goes on from NC_060120.1 coordinate 261,015,802, forward strand.
GTGACGCTAAGCGAATTAGATGAGTCTTACTTACTATTTAGGCAGCAAAATAACTGTTGATGGCCGAAGTACAGAGGACGTAAAATATAGACTAGTGATGGCCAGGAAAATGTTTCCGAAGAAATTTTTGAAGAAATCTGTTAAATCGATCACAGATTTAAGTGTTAGGAAGTCTTTTCTGAAGATATTAGTCTGCAATGTGGCCATGTTCGACGTGAAAGATGGACGATGAACAGTTCAGACAGGAAGAGAATAGATACTTTTCAAATGTTACAGAAGAATACGGAAGATTAGGTGGATTGATCATGTAACTAATGAGCAACTACTGAATAGAATTGGGGGTCAAGAAATCTCTGGCACAAATTGACTAAAAGAAGGGATCGGTTAGTAGGACACTGGGGTCACCAATTTAGTATTGGGGGCGGGGGTAAAAATCGCAGTGGGAGACAAAAAGATGAATACAGTAAGTGCATTCAGAATGATGTGCACAGAACGGCTGCTGTGGGAGACATTTATCTGTGCTAATTGTGAGAACAGAATCACAGTGTAGGGTCTGAGCACAGAGATAAACAGAGCCAACATGGAATGTGATGTCATCAGGGAGGCAGCCTTTACCGATAAGTGCAAACAGTTCATCACTCAAGTAAAATGGCCTGTATGGCAAAAGCTACTTGTTTCCAGGAGTAGGACTTTTTCTTCTGATCTGCTCTTTGAACATAATCACGATCATCGTCATCATCATCATCATCATCATCACTTTTCTTCTATGTTAGCCAGTGCTTTGTTTCTTCACTTGATGCGATCCATTGCTTCCTTCTCAATATTGCTGTATGCACTGCCGTCCGCGCCCGGGTTCCCGGGTTCGATTCCCGGCAGGGTCAGGGATTTTCTCTGCCTCGTGATGACTGGGTGTTGTGTGAGGTCCTTAGGTTAGTTAGGTTTACGTAGTTCTAAGTTCTAGGGGACTGATGACCATAGATGTTAAGTTCCAAACAAGAAGAAGGTGTCCTGAAAGGTGAAAGAAAGCAAAATAGAAACAGTGAACGGTCCAAGAACAATAAGTGCAATACCGAAGAGACTGAAAAAGTAACGCCGTCGTGGGTAAGCGGTCATGGTGTTCGAATGCGGAGCGGGCGAGCCATGTACAAAACTCCCTTCTGCCATTTTTTTATTTCTTTTAAACTTTATGAACTGCCTGTCAAGTTTGTTCTCTTTCTGTAGTCTTAGCTGGTGTCATACTTTACTCGTACATTGGTTATAAAATTAGAGTTATGTGGTAACAATCCTTTACCGTCGCAAGTAAACGTGATGAATAGTGAGAGCAGGCGAGATACCAAATAGGCGTCTCACAGAAATGAAAACAACAAAAAAGTGGTCGTGAACTATGTTACAACAAAGGAATTCAACAGTCAAGACTTCCAAAAGGGAACGCAACTTCAAAAATGGTAGAAATACATGTTTTGACAGAACAAAGAGAAACTGTGTGATTGTGAAACTGTTGCGTTCATTTGTTGCAGCTCACGTGACAAATTATTATGTTTTCACCATTTTCTTGGGTTCAAATGGTTCAAATGGCTCTGAGCACTATGGGACTCAACATCTGTGGTCATAAGTCCCCTAGAACTTAGAACTACTTAAACCAAACTAACCTAAGGACATCACACACATCCATGCCCGAGGCAGGATTCGAACCTGCGACCGTAGCAGTCGCGCGGTTCCTGACTGAGCGCCTAGAACCGCTAGACCACCGCGGCCGGCATTTTCTTGGGAGTAATTATATTCACATTCATACGAACACCTACATCGGGCAAGAAGACATATCACACTCGCTTACCAGTAGTACAAATTAGGTGCTTCGATAAGAGATTCTCATCATATGCTATGTATGACATAACAGACGTGTGGATTCGGTTCACTTGTCACTTTGTCATCAAACGGTTAGGGTTCCCATTCGAAAGCCACTTCCCTTCGGCTGCTAATAGAGTAGTAGACGGACGTTACACCACGACACAGACATAAATTTGAATGAAACTAGCAGCGAAAAAACTCTGTGGAATGAGTAAGATTCGAACACGGCTAGCCTCCTTCGTAGTCCAACACCGTAACCACTTAACCACGACGCCATTTCTCCTGCTGGCCACGAGCGATCATAGTTAATTTTTGGGACAAACATGTCCAAATGGTTTAATAAATTTACAGTTACTACGGCGCTTCGCTTGCTGCCACCACCAGAGCTGTTATCTAAATTGAAGTAAAATAAGAATGTGGGTGAACAATAAACAAATATAGAAATAAATTCGTCCATCAGAAATTAGATCTCGTAAAGCAAAGTTTAGTTTTAATCCTCGGCTCAGAAGCTTACAGAAAGTCAAGTTGTAACGCCGGAAATGCATAGCCTCCTATTTCTATCTATTGTACTAGAATTTTTTTCCTTATTTTGTTACCTGAAGATATGACATTTCTGTGTCTTTATATTGTAATTGGTTTACTATTTGTATATATATATATATATATATATATATATATATATATATATATATATATATACATGCATTAATGTCGATGTTTAATTGGTTTGTTTTGTAAATATTATTTGTATTTTTACGCTGGGTCTTGCCTAGGGAAAACTATGTTATCGAACGATTACATCGATAGGTCGTGTGGAGAACCAAAGTGTTTAGGATCTTTGGTAGTGTTTGCCTCATGGAGCGCGGGCAGAGGGAGTCTGGCTGGAGTAGGACGGTGAAGCAGGTGGATTGTGTGACGCTCCCGCGAGTTGCCGCGCTTTCGGGGTTTGGCAGCATGTAATTGCGCTCGACTTGCTATGATAGTTTCTGACACGGTGTCGCGGACGGGAAGCATTAGCTGGCGCACATCAAGAGCCCGTTTCGCCTGGTGACCGTGTCGAGAAGAAGGCGCGCCAACATCCAGCTTTTGCAACAGCGACGGCCGACAGTGAGTGACTGTCGCCACCTCCCCGATCGACGACTTCAAACTATGGCAGACCTCAGCTTTTCAAACTGTTGCATCACAAATATACAGCAACTTAGCATGAACCTTTGTTGTTCATTGTCCCAATTGCATTACCAAGCAGGGTCCCTTCCTTTTCCGAAATGAACCCGAGTGTCTTTGAAATTTATACGCCAGCATTAAAGTAATATCATTCCATTTCATTGCTTTAATTTCAAAGTTCAGTTGAAGTATTCACAGCTGGCTACAATATTTAGATTGCACAAGCAGAAATTAAGAGTGCGAGTTTTGTTACCATATTTAACTTACTTGTGACTGCAGCTCAGCTCGGTACGTCCTAAATTTTACTATTGTTAATTGTTCAGAATCATTTAATTCAAGTTCAAAGTTAAATCTCTTATTTCTAAATTTCGTAGATTCAAGTAGCTTTTGAAATGATTGTTGAGGTAGCCCAAGACTAACCTTATTTTATTGAATTTCGCAGTGCTTCAGAAACAAAGTTCACTATTAATTCAGTCACTAAATTAACTTTCAATTTTCCGGTTTTATTAATTCGTTTGCTAAATTAAGTCAGAGTGTAGCGAAATTTATTACTTCTGACAAACATTCAGTTTTCACACAACACGTGTCAACCTTCAGTTGCCACGCTTTTAGTGCTAGTTATATATGCATTAATCTTTCATTTTCAGTTATTATAGTAGTTGTCCATAGGACTGGCGACCGTAATTTTCCCCAAACCTCAAATATCTAATTAACGCCCATTAATTGTTAACGTAACGACCGCACATTTACTTTCTTTATTAATTTTACCCTTTCCTCAAAATTAATTTCCACCAATTTCATTTGCATTTTTCCTTTCATTTAGATGTAACCCTTTCCTCCCTCTTTACCGACAAATTAACTTCGGTGATGATTACTTTTCCCAAATTTCCATTAGGTGCACGCGGTTTAATTTTTCACTGTCATTAAGGTTGATAAGTGAGGGGGAGGTTAAAAAGTGTTACCCAAGAGGTGACGGTGCTGGGGATTACGTCACCTTTGTCGTACTTTATTTTTGGATTTTTTAGTTCTGAAGGACGTATTCTTAAATTATAATTTTATCGACTGGTATACTACACATAAAACCTTTCTTTCGTATGTCACTTTAATCGTTATAATCGATATGTGGGAATGGTAAGAGACTGCGACCTAGATGCCACTCCAACCCCCTTCCCCCCTCTTTTCACAAAAAGGAAAGTGGGAGAAAGAAAGCGCTCTTCGACACATACCTTACGATAACATGCAACGTATAATGTAGATGCACTTCCCTCTCGTCAAGAATTCTAGAATTACTTAAACGCCTGTAGTTATTTGTCCACACACTCGTTTTGACTACACCACAAACGACGTGTATGTCCGTGATAACCTTTGAAAGGCTGTCAGCGAATTGCTGTAGAGACAGGACTTCGACGCATAGTCCTGCTGCTTCATGTTGTCATGATCTTGGAAAACTGTTAGGACGAATATACGAACGCCACTTCGTTAACGACGGGCAGTAGTCTTGTCACCGAGAGTTAGGCCAACGTTTTGAGCTTTATTGAATTCCCTGCGGTAGCGGTAGCGTGCCCACCCCGCGGTTTTTTAGGCGGCCTCAAGCGGTGGACCTGGGATCACTTAGCACGGCCACGACACGCTGCGTGCGCTGGAGCCATCACTTACAGCACAGTGAAGCAGGCCAGGTTCCCACCAGCGCCGCCAGGAGGCTCCACCGGTGATAACGTAATTACCGCCATGACTCCGGCCGTCCCCACGACTCACTTCTGGAGCATTCCCCCTCCTCTCCTCTCCAATCCTCCTCAGGGAAACATCCCTCTCCCTCTCATGATCCCTAACTCTTCCTTCCTACTTTTGCTCTTTTCTTCCCTCCCATCACACTGAGATAGGGAGCTGAAAATTCCGTTATCGCCACGCTGGTTCCTTTCCCTTCACGGCTGAAAGGTGGCAACGATTCCGCGCAACAGTATACAAGACACGCTTTTAAGACAGGTGCATCTCAGTGACAGTGAACAGACTCAAGGCACCTGGTGCTTCTACATTTCTACTCCGCAAACTACCTTATTTTGTGTGGTGGAAAAGACGTAATGTACAAGTATCTGAGTCATTTATATTAGCGCTCAAATGGACGCCGCTAGTGACCTTGTCGCCTACCGCCTGTTGAACCGTAAAATAGATTTATATGTACACTGAAGGGCCAAAGAAACTGGTACACCTGCCTATTGTCGTGTAGGGCCCCCGCGAGCACGCAGAAGTGCCGCAACACGAAGTGGCATAGCCTCTACTAACGTCTGAAGTAGTGCTGGAGGGAACTGATACCATGAATCCTGCAGGGCTGTCCATAAATCCGTAAGACTAACAGAGGTTGCAGATCTCTTCTGAACAGCATGTTCCAAGGCATCCCAGATATTCTCAATAATCTTCATGTCTGGGGAGTTTGGTGGCCAGCGGAAGTGTTTAAATTCAGAACAGTGTTACTGGAGTCACTCAGTAGCAATTCTGGACGTGTGGGGTGTCACATTGACCTGCTCGAATTGCTCCAGTCGGTCGGAATGCACAATGGGCATGAATGGATGCAGGTGACCACACAGGATGATTATGTACGTCCCACCTGTCAGAGTCGTATTTAGATTTATGAGGGGTCCCATATCATTCCATCTCCACATGCTCCACACTATTACAGAGCTTCCACCAGCTTGAACAGTCCACTGCTGATATGTATGGTCCATGGATTCATGAAGCTGTCTCCGTACCCGTCCACGTCCATCCGTTCGATATAATTTGAAACGAGACTCGTCCGACCAGACAACGTGTTTCCAGGTATCAACAGTCCAATGTCGGTCTCGACAGGCCCAGATGAGGCGTAAAGCTTTGTGTCATGCAGTCATCAGGGGTACACGAGTGGGCCTTTGGCTCCGAAAGCCCATGTCGATGATGTTTCATTGAATGGTTCGCTCGCTGACAGTTGTTGATAGCCCAGAATTGAAATCTGCAGCAATTTGCGGAAGGGCTACACTTCTGTCACGTTGAACGAATCTCTTCAGTCGTCATTAGACCCGTTCTTGCGGAGCTTTTTCCTGCCGCAGCCCTGTCAGAGATTTGATGTTTTACCGGATTCCTGATATTCACGGTACACTCGTGAAATAGTCGTACACGAAAATCCCCATTTCATTGCAACCTCTGTCCCATCGCTCGTGCGCCGACTATAACACCACATTCAGACTCACTCAATAACCTGCCATTGCAGCAGCAGTTACCGATCTAACACTGCGCCAGACACTTGTTGTCTTATATAGACTTTGCCGACCGCAGCGCCTTATTCTGCCTGTTTACATATCTCTGTATTTGAATATGCATGCCTATACCGATGCTCACACGAACGTGAAAGCTGATACAGATGTGGGGGATTAAAGGTGTCTGTAAGCTATTGGAAGACTTATACGTTGCGAAGGATTTATGTGCGTGAACTGCGTCTCTGATCTCGCTGAATATGATATCGTCATCTTCTCTGAGCACTCACCAGCTACGTTGGACGTGTATCCACATTGCCTTCACGTCTTAGGTAACTGTGTGACTTGGAATTAAATTTTGAACTGAAGCCTGACAGTAATTTACGACTTTGGTTTAAAATAGCTGCCGGCAGACTTCCTGGCCACTTCTGCGGAAGCCTGCACCCTCGCCTACCTGCTGCTAGGTGCAGGAAGGGGCGAGTCGACAGCCTGGCTGGCCGATATCGACCCTGGGGACGTCGACCGCGGTAATCTCGCTAGCGCGGCCGCTGATCGCAAACACAAACAGGGCCGCCAGGGTACATAGCAGGGAGGGGGGAGAGAGGGAGAAGGAGGAGGGTAAGGGGTGAGAGTGAGGGAGGGGGTGCCTTCCGGGTAAGTACGGTGGAAAGGGGGAGGGGGGAGGAGAGGTGCTAGCGGAGGAGGGGTACCAGCGGTAGGGCTCTGCACCTTACGCGAACTCTGAGCTCGTCCGGCCAAGGCAGCCTTGGGGAATCCCCAGGCAATGAAGAGAGATTTCCAACGCCAGGGTTGCCAACATCATTACTGTTTCATTTCATACCGCAGCTTCTACTGAAGAAACCTCCTATTCAGTAAAGTGTGAGGCAGAGGGTACATCCTGTATCCTGTGTCAGAATAATTTTATACCTTTTCTGTTCGATTTCTTCACGGTGAATGAAAAGAAAGACTCTTGATATTTTTCTATTTACATTAGAATTTCTGTTTTTGTTATTTAGATCACCATGTGAGTCGTGAAGTAGAGGGAGCAATGCATGTCTCGTATTGGAATGTAAACTTTCCTTGACAAGGTTTTGGATTAGGACTTCTCGGAAAATTTTAGAGTAAGGCTCGATGTGAATACAGTGCATTTACGACAGTGTCTACAACTGAAGATGGTTGTGCAGCTTTTTGAGTCTCTGACGCAGGATAAACACTCTCTTGACGAAGCACGCAGGTCTCCTATGAATATATTCAGGGTGTCTGACGTTATTGGGTACAAACTAAAGAGGCGAGTAGTGGACAGAGAAATAAACAAAAGTTCCTAATTAACACAGTTCCAGAAATCAAATGTTTCCCCAATATACTGGATGCACAAGTGTAGTCATACCAGTTTCATCATGTCAGTGTTACAACAGTGTTAATGTCTAAGGCTACTTTTTGGACGGTGTCCCTTGAGGGGACAGGTGCACATGTAGTACGCGCATGATGTTGCTCTGACATGCTTTCATGTGGTTGTTCAGGAATAGGCAGCACGTATCTTCAGCAACAAGTATATCGGTCATGACTTATCAATACCACGTACTCTCAGGTTCTCAGACTTGTTTCCGTTGTAACATCTAAACTTTTTGATGTACTCCAGGCCTGTTTACAGTGTAGATGAACTGTACGAAAGCATTGTGGATGACTGTCAGTGCATTTGGAACATGAGTGAGACTTTTGAACGTGCACAGACGTACATTAGCAGACATCCTGAAACGTGCCTTCCCATGAACGGACACCGTGTGAAACGCTTGGATTATATTTGTCCTCATGTGCTTATCTGCAGTTTTCATTCTAAGGGACTCTTTTATAAGGTGTTCATGTTCCCATTCGTAAAACGCCATAATGGGGAAACTGTTTTCTTCTAGAGCTATGTTCATTAGGGATACCTACTTGTTTCATTGTCCTCCACTCGGCCCTTTCGTTTTCACTTTCACAATGAAGCATCGTCAGTATTCTAGAAATATACCTATTATCCGTTATAGGAGTACCACACAGATCACATTAGTATTTAAATGTGATTCCAATGGTGAACTGATTTGCGTGCTACATGTATTGCGACAAGCTACATAGAAGTTATCTGAATGTATGTAGTATGTGCCATGTTGTGACCTAAGTATAATGATACTGCTGTCAAATATACGCTGAAGTGCCAAAGAAACTGGTATAGGCATGAATATTCAAATACAGAGATACGTAACAGGCAAAATACGTCGCTGCGGTCGGGAACGCCTATGTAACACAACAAGTGTCTGGCGCAGTCGTTAGATCGGTTACTGCTGCTACAATCTCAGGTTAACAGGATTTAAGTGAGTTTCAACATGGTGTTCTAGTCGGGGAGCAGGAGCAATGGGACACAGCATCTCCGAAGTAGCGTTGAAGCGGGGATTTTTCCGTATGACCATTTCACGAATGTATTGTGTATGCCATGAATCCGGTAAAACATCAAATCTCCGACATCGCTGCGGCCGGGAAAAGATCCTGCAATAACGGGACCATCGACGACTGGACAGAATCGCTCAACGTGACAGAAGTGCAACCTTTCCATAATCGCTGCAGATTTCAATGCTGGGCCATCAACGAGTGTCAGCGTATAAATCATTCAACGAAACATCATCGATAAGGGCTTTCGGAGCCGAAGTCTCCGTAGACTCTGTATGTCAGCAGGGGACTGGTCAAGTAATGGAGGCTCTGTAATGGCGGGAGGCGTGTACAGTTGGAGTGATACGGGACTACTTACATGTCTAGATACAATTCCGACAGGTTACTCGTATGTACGCATCCTGTCTGATTACTTCATGTGAATTGTGGATTCCGAAGGACTAGGACAATTCCAGCAGCACAATGCGATACCCACACTTCCAGAATTCGTACAGAGTGGCTTCAGGAACACTCTTCTGGCTATAAACACTTCCGCTGGCCACCTAACTCCACAGGAATGAACATTATTGGGCATATCTACGATACCGTACAACGTGCTGCTCAGAAGAGGTCTCCACTCCCTTGTACTCTTGTGGATTTATGAACAGCACTGCAGGATTCATGATGTCAGTTCCCTCAAGCATTACTTTAGACGTTAGTCCAGTCCATGACACGTCGTGTTGTGGCACTTGTGCGTGCTCGTGAGCGCCCTAAACGATATTAGGCCGGTGTGTCAGTTTCTTTGGCTCTTCAGTGTATATAGTGGTGTTGCAAGGTAGGTTGGTAGGTTGTGCTGAAAAATAATTATTAAGAAAAAGTTTGATATGTCTCAGAGTTAATTAGCGTTCAAGACAGCCATTCAAGCTGCTGGTTGGCAAATTCAAGTAGCCCGTCACAGACAACGTTGCCAAACGTGTTCTACCCTTCGTTTCCTGAACTGGACATGGAACGGTAGTAAGAATCGAACCCGAGCCAAGTGCTCAGAGTATAGCGTGCTACCATCTACCCTATGAGAACAACTGACGCTAACTGTACCTGGAGGGGCGCTTGAACTTGCGTGCGCAACGACCTGATTGGCTACATTCAATTCTAAGTAACTCAGAAACGGCGCAATGTATCGATTTTTTTCTCAACCATTATTTCTCAGCACACTCTATCATTCAACACTCTTGCAAGGTTTACAATTAGTGAAACATTGCTTTGGGCATTTGCGTACTGTATTGAGCTACAATTGAGTACTGAGTACGTTACAAATTCATACCTTTGGCATACATAAATTAAGTACTCAACATAACATCATTACATTCTCGTTCATTTACATAAAAAGTACAGAAATGCCTGACAAATGTCAAAAACAAACTGAAAAAAAATCATTTATCCCGTTATCCTTGGTGCTTTCCATTGGACTGCGAGAGCTTCAAAATCGTATATGTTTCCTATGAGTGTTTATCACCAACTGTCACCTACGTGGTATGCTCTGTGTGAGTCTATGGAGGTTACCCTGCAGTATCCTTTCCCATTATTCAGTTAGAGCCCTCGAGAGTTCTTGGAGAGTTTTCGATGGAACAGAACGACCACGAACATGTCGGTCAAGCATTTCCCAAGACTTCTCGATGGGACATGTTGGAACTTACCTCTGGCCATTCCATTACTTCAATGTATAGGCTTCACAAGTCGTCCAAGGTGGCGTCCAACAAATGGGCTCTGCCATTATCGTCAATTAAAAGTAATTCGACCACCATACGCAGTAGACACCAATGGTCCAACAGGAGCAGTTCTATGTGCTGCCTGGCCATAAGGCAACCCCGGACAATGACAACATCCATACGGCTGTCACCATTGATGCCTTCCCACACCATTACAGAACCTTGGAAAAGTCTGTCGATTTATTGGAAAACACTTGGCAGACACCGCTCACCTTTCGTCAGAAGATATCTGGACTAGTCTGTGAATAACTCGTTTCGCCAATGACTATGATGCCAGTTGACATGGAGAAAGCAGAACTGAACGCGAGCTACGAGATATCAGGACAAACTGAGTACTCTAAAAGGACATCTGGATCCTAAAGTCCTTTCTCGTGACCTGATCCTTGCAGTCTGATCAGTCACAGCGGCTCTAATGGTCCTTCTGAGATCTTCTTGCAGGGCTCTTCTTTTTTTTTTTTTTTCGATTCATCAGTCTTCCGTTGACTGGTTTGATCCGACCCGCCATGAATTCCTCCCCTTTACAGCTTCCTCTAGTACCTTGCAAGTCATTTCCTGATGTCTTACAAGATTCCTATCGTTCTGTCGCTTCTACTTTTCAGTGTTTTCCACATGTTCCTTTCCTCTCCGACTCTGCGCAGAACCTCCTCATTCCTTACCTTATCAGTCCACATAATTTTCAACAGTCATTTGCAACACCACATCTCAAATGCTTCGATTCTCTTCTGTTCCGGTTTTCCCACAATCCATATTTCACTGCCATACAATGCTCTGCTCCAAACATACATTCTCAAATTAATGTCTGTGTTTGATAGTAGTAGATTTCTCTTGACCAAGAATGCCCTTTTTGCCAGTGCTAGTCTGCTTTTGGTGTCCTCCTCGCGCCGTCCGTCATTGGTTATTTTGCTGCCTAGGTAGCAGAATTCCTTAACTTCATCTAATTCGTGACCATCATTGCTGATGTTAAGTTTCCCGCTGTTCTAGCTTCTGCTACTTCTCATTACTTTCGTCCTTCTTCGATTTACTCTCAATCCACACTCTGTACTCACTAGAGTCCTGTAATTCTTCTTCACTTTAACTCAGGATAGCAATGTCATCAGGGAATCGTATCTCTGATATCCTTTCACCTTGAATTTTAATCCCACTCCTGAGCCTTTCTTTTATTTCCATCATTGTTTCATCGATGTACAGATTGAACTGTGGGGGTGAAAGACTATATCCCTGTCTTACACGCTTTTTAATCCGAGCACTTCGTTCTTGGTCGTCAACTCCTATTTTTCCCTCTTGGCTCTTGTATATATTGTATATCACCCGTCTGTCCCTATAAGTTAATCCTATTTTTTATCAGAATTTCGAACATCTTGCACCATTTTACAGTGTCAGTAGCTTTTTGCAGGTTGAAAAATACTATGAACATGTCTCGATTTTTCTTTAGTCCTGCTACCATTATCAACCGCAACATTAGATTTCCTTCTCTGATGTATGTACTTTTCCTAAAGCAAAACTGATCGTCATCTAACACATCCTGAATTTTATTTTCCATTCTTCTTTATATGATTCTTGTCAGCAATTTCGATGTATGAGCCGTTAAGCTGATTGTGCGATAATTCTCGCACTTACCAGCTCTTGCAGTCTACGGAATTGTGTAGATGATATTTCCCCGAAAGTCGGATGGTATGTCGCCAGACTCATAGGTTCTACACACCAACGTGAATGGCTGTTTTGTTGCCACTTTCCCCAATGATCTTACAACTTCTGACGTAATATTATCTATCCCTTATGCCTTATTTGATGTTAAGTCCTCCAAAGCTCTTTTAAATTATGATTCTAATATTGGATCGCCCATCTCTTCTAAATCGATTCTTCTTCTATCACATCAGACAAATCTTTCCCCCTGTAGAGTCCTTGAATGTACTCTTCCCAGTTTCCTATATGCTGAGTCAGTCCTTCCGAAATCATTTGTTTTTAGACTTCTTCACATTTTTCACGCAGGTATTTCGTCTTAGCTTCCCTGTACTTCCTGTTATTTCATTCCTTAGTGACTTGTCTTTCTGTATTCCTGAATTTCCCTGGTCAAGTCCTGGATGTGGCACAAATTTTAACTCATTTCTTCAGACTCCATCATTAATGAAGTTTGTATTTGTCTTCTCAGTTAAAAATAAGAAGTTCATGTCACAATATTTTTGGAAATTGATCCCTAAGGGGATGAAGTAGGGGGAAAACGTCTGGAAATACTTCATTCTGAAGGGTTTTTAAGGCTACATATTTGAACTTGCTATTTGGTTTCTCGGCTGGAAATAAAAAACAGTTATGTTTCACTGTTTTTGGAAATTCGTCCCTTAAGGGCGTGAAATAGGATCTGACTGATTCACTGACTCATTATCGCCCAATCCGAACTGATTAGGACAGGTACCTGAAATTTGGCGATCGTGTGGATCTTACACTTTAGGCGCCGTTTAAGAAGCGATTGTTCGAGATTTCACTCCTGAGATGATGAAAAAGCGGATGAACAGCTTTTCGAAAATATGGCGTTATTAAGACAATTGTGTAGCTAACAGTACAAAAATTGGTATTTGGTTTCTCTGTCAAAAAAAAAAGTGCTCCAGCATTTTTGTAACTGTAATTACCAATGGGGTAAAATAGTGTGTGAAAACATTTTTTTTAATAAATCATTTTTAAAAAACTACTAAAGCATTTTTAAAGTTACATGTGTTTTTCTTCTTGATTAGAAATAAAAAGTACATTTCAATTTTTTGTAAATCCCATAAGGAAGAAAATGGGTTGAAAAGTTTCAGGAAATTATTTGACTATGAAAGCATTTTTGAAGCGAAATCCAAGAAGATTTGTATTTGACTTCTACAGAAATACGCTTTAGGGGATGAAAGTTTCTATGGAAATATCACCACAAGACCTCAAATGCCTCTGACTCCAGCTAGCAGAATCACCTTCTGGTCAGAAGCACATTCGGTAAAAACCATGCTTCCATGGCCTTCAATAGCATGAAAAGTTTAGATGTTACAATTTGTGAACAACATTAAAGACAAATAAAAAAAAACATCTGTGCACACACACACACACACACACACACACACACACACATGCACTATATAGTATGTATGTGTGTGTGTGTATTGTAGCAGCCAACATGAACGGAGTAGTCTGACGCAAAGCGAAAACGGAGCTTCTTACTACGTGGGTGGAATAAGAAAAGCGCCCGTGGGTTGTTGTTTGCGTCAGCGCTGTTTTCAGGCCTGCTTTGACATCACTCCGAGCTTCCTCCCCCGCCCCTCCCCCTCCTTACCGTGGTCAGCGCCCGTGACTGCCTGCTACCGCGGTACACGTGGCGACAGCAGCCTTTGTTCCGTGCTCGAGCAGCTCGTCCCTCTTGCCTCGACAGGAGTTCTCTATGTTCTGTCCTTAGCGCCATCTAGCAAAGCGCAGATGTCATTTGCATACTGAAACATCTGTAGACGGAATCACAATCATTCGTTACCTTATTATCGCTTCTACACTGTCAGGTATACAACCTTGTACAAGCGAATCTTTATATCACGTCATGTACAGGGTGATTCAGGTGCCTCTAACTGTCGGTTTATGCAACCTGCAATGCCTTCAAATACAATGAACAGAATTTTCATATTCTCTCGCTCAATATGTGCGAAACGTTAGTCCTACAGGAAAAAATGAACAAGACCTTCTTGTAGGAAATTTGATGTAGTTAAGTTTTTTACTGGGGTACTCTTTCACTAGAGGTCATTGTTTTTTAATTATTTAAGGAAAACGTAAGGGCCTTCTAACCCGGTTTTTCTGAATAATTCGAAAACTGTGGCCTCCAGCAAAAATGTAGCCCAGTACAAATTTTAACCACATTAAAGGTCGTTTTTCCTTTAGGGCTAATAGTTTGGACTGAGCGAGGGAGAGAATATGTTAACCTTGCATGTGGTATTTGACTGCTCTGGACGTTAGGGGCAGCTGAGGCATCATGTATATGACGTCATATAAATATTCGCTGGCAAAAGTTTTCGGTCAGCTATCACAGCTGTGGATTTTCGGTTTAAATAGGTTTTTCGGTTTTAATATTTTATCACATCCCCATCATGATAATAAAACAATTATTAACATGTAGAGACTAAGGCCTTATGTTGTATATTTGACTGGTTGCTCGCCTAGAGGGGCTCATGAGTATCTACAGCAACACTGAGGTGCCTTTTCCTAAGCTGGCTCCTTTGGAATAGGCCTCATTTCTTCAGCTGTCTGTGTAGCAACCATTTCGCTTTAGTTTACAGTACACTATGTGTATCTAGCAATGTTTTTGTGTACCTGACGGGTTCAAAAATGTTCAAATGTGTGTGAAATCTTATGGGACTTAACTGCTAAGGTCATCAGTCCCTAAGCTTATACACTAATTAACCTAAATTGTCCTAAGGACAAACACACACACTCATGCCCGAGGGAAGACTCGAACCTGACTGGTTCATACCGTATTACCTCATAATGAGAAGGAAGCAGGAGCTTGTAATTCAAAAACATTCTGTAGTAGTAGCTCTCCGTCAACAAGTCTATTCTAGCAAGACTACAGAAACAAACTTGGCGTAGACTAATTTAAAGTGGTGTATACGTTGCGGCGGTTCTAGCAAACTCGTGCCAATGCAAATGTTTCGCAATCTGGAAGACCCAGAATAACATGAAAAGGGGAAGATTTGTTCATACATGTAGAAGGTAAGCGTCAGAGGACTTGTGATGCACCTGAAATTAGCGAGGAAGTGAACAGCATGCGAGAAGTTCTAATCCATGCCTCAAAAGTGCAATGTCGTATCCGTGAACAAGGTTTAAAGTGATACATATCTGCCAAAAAACCATTATTACGCAAAAGAATGAAGTGAAACTATTGCAGCGGCCACACCAACATAAAAACTAGAGAGTGCAGCAATGCACCAAGATGTTAAACACGGATGAATTTAAGTTTGAAGTACCTCGAAGCCATCGTCGAATGTTTGTCCGTCGACTCCATGGAGAACGTATGGAGGGGTAGTATGTGACGTCATCGGTGAAACATGATAGAGGGTTGATGATTGTGTGGGGATGTCTTGCGGGTCATAAAGTAGGGGATTTAGTGAGAATTACTGGAATATTAAAGAAGGAAGGATATTGCTGGAGACTCATCAACAACACCGTTCCATCTCACAAGAAACTTATTAAACGTGGATTTGTTCTGCACCAGGACAATGATTCCAAACATGTTTCTATCTTGTGCACAGGATATGTCAACAAAAAAGAGAAATCTATGGAACTGAAGAATATCATTTGGCCATGTCAGTCACCTGACATAAATCCCATTGAAATCCTATGGCATGAACTTGATAGGGTGATCAGAAAGTAGAGTATATTTAATGTTGAAGATCTATGGAATAATTTACAGACGTGGTGGACTGCAGTATCTGAAAAAACACTGTAAAATCTTATCCCCAAAGTACCAAGAGTTTTGGCAGCTTCTCTGACGGCAAAGTGTGGGTACTCTGAAGAGGCTAAAAAGCTATAACATAACGTACTGTAACTAACGACAGAGAGAGAAAATACTAATTTTGTTGGTCTATTTAGTTTGTACAATGTATTTCTACCATGAAATAAAGTATATAGCTTTTTTACGGGTAATCGATTACTTCTGACTTATAGTATCTATACACATTACGCAGGTACTTGTATTTATGTATGTATGTACGTTCGTCTGTGTCTGTGTGTGTGTGGGTGCGTGTGCGTTTGTGTGTGTGTGTGTGTGTGTGTGTGTGTGTGTGTGTGTGTGTGTGTGTGTGTGTGTGTGTTTGTTTTCTGTATTCCTCCTAAACCAATGGACCGATTTTAACCAAACTTGGTACACATATACCTTACTGTCAGGCAACAATCATTTTCGGAGTAAGAACTATTTGACTATCAGAGAGCAGGATATATGACCTCAAGAACAGTGAGATGCATGAAAAACTGCTGCATCGTGCATGACGTTCAAATTCATTGTTTCGTTGTTAATAACTCCATTCACAACACATTTTGCAAACAGTATCCACACTTGCCACTGATTGTCCCTACAAAATTATGGCATAGTACGACACGCAGATCAGGAGATATGACGTCATAAACATTTAGCGCATGGCCAGACGCTGCATGGTGCGGACGTGGACGCACAGCTATAAACAAATACCTGGGCAACGCTGGTTTTCTACCCTAGTATATAAAAAGAAATGGATATACCTAAACCACTGAACCGATTTCAACCAAACTTACTAAACGTATCAGTTATTACCTGGAAAGAATCACTGTAGGAGTGTATTTATGTGTGAAAAAGAAGGGTATTACACGAAGTGCGAATACCCGTAGATTAGTCATCGAGTATTTTAGAATGAGAGCACTTAGCGACATGCAACAATGTTTACACACGGTTTCAAACCTTCACGAAATTTTTCTCGCTGACAACATGAAAGGGAAAACATTTATCGCTTGCCACATTTTCTCTGCAGTAAAACTACCGCATAAGACAGGGCGTTTTACTCTATTACCCCTTTACTAATAACTTAATTCAAGAAACAGTTTGCAGACAATATTCACATATACCACTGAATGTATCTGCAAAATTATATCATGGTAACACACAGTTCAGTAAACATGACATCATTAACACTCATATGAGTAGTGAACAGCCGCATCATACATCACGTTTATTACTTCTCTGTTACTAACTCTAATCATAACAAATTTTGCAGACAATATGCACATATGCCGCTCAATTTACCCACCAAATTGTGTCATTTTATGATACATAATTCAGGAGACCTGATGTCATAAACGCTGAGTCGCGTGAAAACGGAACTGCAGGGCAAAATTCGCTACAGATACAGGTTAAATATGTGTACAATTATGCATGAAACAAATGAAGTATATGTAACGTGTGTACGTAGGCAAAGTCACGGGTAAAGGCTCCTCCTGAAACGCTGTATAGATTTCAGCCAAACTTGGATCTGGAAAGAAATGCTGTAGTAGTAAGAAGCAGCATCTCCTGTTTGGTTGGGGATGATATTGTGGAGAGAGAAGGGACAAAGGGATGGATAGATAGAGAAGGGGAAGGCTGTTGTGGACACAGATATTAGGGGACGAGGAGATGAACTGGGGAAAGGGAAATGGACAGAGAAAGGGAATAGGAGGAGAGAGACAGAGAGAGGATTGGGAGGAGGAGATGGGGGGAAGGAAAGAAGAAGGGAGAGACAAGAGAAAGGGGGGAGCAGGAGGGACTGAGAGACAGTAGAGCGAGAGATGGACAGAGGTACTGGGACAAGGGGATAAACACAGAAAGGGAAAAGTAGATGGACACAGAGAGAGAGAGAGAGGGAGAGGGAAGGGGGGGGGGGAGGAGATGGACAAACAGGAGGGCAGAGGAGCTGGACAGAAACGAGAAAATGTGATAATAGAATCAGAATAAATACATACCGAGGAAACGTTGGGCACTTAGCTAGTATTTATTATTATTATTATTTCTGTTATGTCCTTGAAGAGCGCATTTAGACTAAGTTTCATGTCCATTCCCCTGTTTTCTCTTTACGTTCTGCCCAAACTTCCATCATTCGTGTGCTGCGTTTCTGCTTCCGTTCTTCGATCCACTTTTGATCCTGTGTTGTCTTCAGCTTCTCTTTTTTCCTGTTCGCCCTGTGTTCCTTCATCCTCTGGCTGTGTTCTTGTTGGCTCTGTTCGGTCCATTGTATTCGTTTGTTGTGTGGTGTCTCTTCTAGTTTGTTTCTTGTGATCAGGTTCCTTAGCCCGGTAGCCGAGTGGTCAGCGGGACATTATGTCAATCCTAAGGGCCCAGGTTCGATTCCCAGCTGGGTCGGAGATTTTCCCCTCTCAGGGACTGGGTGTTGTGTTGTCCTAATCATCATCATTTCATCCACATCGACGCGCAAGTCGCCGAAGTGGCGTCAGATCGAAAGACTTGCACCCAGGGAACGGTCTACCCGACGGGAGGCCCTAGTCACAAAAAATTTACATTTATTTTAGCTTCCTAAGGAGTATTGTGCTTTGTATTGTTTCTTTGTGATGTTGAGTTGTTCCATGTCATTTCTTACTTTATTCATCCATTTGTTGTTTTTCCTTGTGCCAACCCATTCCAAGATCCGTCTCGTTATCCTATGTGGTGCCATTCTGCTGAGGTGTCCGCAACACCGTAATCTTCGTTTCCTCATTTGATCTGTTATTTTCTCTGTGTGTTCGTATAGTTCTTCAGCTGGCCTCGTTATCTGTACCCCGTCTTTTTGCGTGACCCCGAATGTTTTCCTGAGTATTTTTCATTCCGTCTTCCCTATCTGTTTGATTCGTGTCTGTCCTTGTACTACTGTGGTCTCGGCTGCATATAGTGCTTCTGGTAGCACCACCGTCTAGTAGTGTCGTAGCTTGGCCTTTCGTGAGATATCTTTCTTATTGTAGTGATTCCACGTCAGTTTGTACGCATTCTCTAGTTTCGCTCTTCTCTCTTCATTTCTCGTATGATATCTGTAGTCCGATCTTGGATGCGATTTCGTGGAGTTCCTCTATGGCTCTTGTTGTTTCTGTTTCTGTTTTAGCTAGTATATATATAATTTGGTAGATAAGAGTGGAACCTCGATGAGATTGTTCGTACATGACGCCGTGGTCTAAAGAAAGATTGCAGTGCCTACGAAATGGAGAAGAATGACATGAAAGGATCAGCCGCTGGGGCAGGCACTGGCTGTTGACCCTCGACATATATAAATTTCATTTATTGCGCATAAATAAGCAGAACGATCTGTTACATGGCAGTTAGACTATTGGCGACAAATCGCTGGGTAGCAAAATTCCACACCAAGGGATTTGGAAAGTTGCACAAGTCACATCAGTATCCAAGAGAGGGAATAAGAATAATCCTCTCATTTAGAGACCCAGATCACTAACGCTGATTTGAAGTAGGATTCTGGAAGATATACTGTGTCTGAACATTACAAATTACCACATTGACAGATAGCCAACACGGATTCGGCAAATATCGTTCTTGTGAAACACAACTAGCTCTTTATTCTAACGAAATAATGACTGCTATTGACAGGGGATGTCAAACTGATTCCATACTTTTACATTTCGAGAAGCTAATCAAATTGCGCACATATGGAGTATCGTCACAGTTACGTCACCGGACCGTAGTTTCTTATCTGAAAGGTCACAGTTCACAGCAACTGACGCGAAGTCATCGATTAAAACAAAAGTAATATCTGACGTTCCACAACGAAGTGTTATAGACTCTCTGATGCTCCTGATCTACATAAGTGATTTAGGAAACAATCTGAGTACTCCTCTTAGATTGTTTGCAGCTATCTGTGTCATTTACCGTCTTGAAAAATCATCATAAAATAAAAAATTGAATTTTGACGAGATATCTACATGGTGCGAAAAGTGCCGGCCGACTCAATGAAAAGTGTCAAGTCATCCGCATGAGTATCCACTAAATTTCTGTTACGCGATGAATCACACAATTCTGAAGACTGTGGATTTAACTCAGTGCTTTGGGATAACAGTTATGAATAACTTCAATTGGAACGATTACATAGATAATTTTGTAGGGAAATAATACCAAAGACTGCAATTTATTGACAGAACAGTCACAAAATGTAACAGGTGTACTAAAGAGAATGCTTACACTACGCTTGTCTGCCCCCCTTTTGAAGTACTTCTGTGCTCCGTGGGATCCGCATGAGATGGGATTGACGGAGCACATCGAAAATGTTCAAAGAAGGGCAGCTCATTTTATATAATCCCGAAGTAAGACAGAGAGTGGCACGGATGTGATACGCGAATTGGGGTGACAGTCATTAAAACAAAGTTATTTTTCGTTGCAGCAGGATCTTATATAATTTCAGGGTCTTTCCACGAAATTTCAATCATCAATTTGTCCTCAGATGGTGAAAGTATTTTATTGACGCCCACCATATAGGGAGGAATGATCATCAAAGCAAAATAAGAGAAATCAGAGTTTGCACGGGAAGATGTAAGTATTCGTTTTTCCCGCGCGCTGTTCGAGAGTGGAACGCTAGAGAAACAGCTTGAAGGTGCTTCGATGAACACACTGCCAGGTACTTAATTATGAATTGCAAACTAATCATATAGACATGGATGCACATGAACCGTACAATAGCTAAAAGTAATTTCCTGGAGCGACCAGTATTGGATAAAACATAAAAAGTAGTTGTAGATAAAGTAAATGGTAGGGTGAGTTTAATTAATAATCTTTATAAACTGGAATCCATTCACGAGACAACTGCTTTTCAGTCTGGAAGCCTTATCAGCAAGGAATAATAGAAGCGGCAGAGTAGGTCCAAGGAAGAACAGCATGTTCAATGAAGACTTCCTTTCTTTCATCTACATCTGCTTCTACGTCTACATACATACTCTACAAGCCACTGTACTGTGCATGGCGGAAGTACATCCTGCCATTACTAGTCACCTCCATTCTTCTTCCACGCGCAAACAGATCGAGGGAAAAACCACTGTCTATATACCTCCATACGAGCCCGAATTTCCATTATGTTCGCGTTCCTTACACGAAATGCACGTTGGCGACTGTAGGATGGTTCTGTAGTCAGCTTTAAAGGCCAGTTCTCTAAATTTCCTCGACATTGTTCCTCGAAAAGAGCGTCGTCTTCCCTTCAGGGATTCCCATTTGAGTTCCGAAAGCATCTCCATAATACTTGTGTGTTGATCGAACTTACCGGTAACAAATCTGATTCGATGTCTTCCTTTAATACGACCTGGTACAGACCACAAACACTCAAACAGTACTCAAGAATGGGTCGCAGTATTGTTCTTTACGTGACCTTTACGGATGATCAACATTTTCCTGAACTCTCCCAATACACAGAAGGCGACATTCGCCTTCCCCATTACAGTTCTTACATGCTCTTTCCATTTCACATCGCTTTACAACGTTACGCCTAGATATTTAATCTACGTGACTGTGTCAAGTAGCCCTCTATTAAAGCTGTATTCGAATCGGAGTGTTTTTCCTACTCATCTGTATTAACATTATTTTTTTCTATATTTGGAGCTAGCTGCCAGTCATCATACCATCAAGAAATTTTTGTCTAAGCCATTTTGTATTCTCCTACAGTTACTCAACGACGACACCTTCCCATACATCACTGCATCATCAGGAAACAACTGCACAGTGCTGCTCAACCCGTCCGTCAGAGCATTTAAATATATAGAGAATAATAGCGATCCCATGCCACTCCCTGAGACATTCCTGACGACACCCTTGTCTGTGATCAACACTTGCAGTAGAGCGTAAGAATATTATGGAAATGCTCAAATAACTCTAATGTAGACGCTGCAAGAGACTCTCCGGGTTACAGTCAAAATCCTGACAGCATCCGTTGGAAGCAGCGTCAAAAGACTTTATTTCCTACCGCTCCTCGTGAAGTGACGGAAGAAATTCGAGTTTATACGGACCCTTACCGACGGCTATTCTTGCCAGTCACCATTTTCAAGTCTAAAAGGAAAGAGCGAAAGTATGCTGGTATCGGAGGTCCCCTCCGCCACATATCGTAGCGTGTCTTGAATAGTGTGGACATACATGCTTTCGTGGAACACCTTGTTGTCCAAGAATGCTAACAAACAGCTAACTCTGCATGTATCCAGATAAGAAGTAAGCTTTATCAGACTTGAGACAATAGTTTCCCATACAATGAGCTTTATTTGAATTTTCATACGGTTATGAACGTGTGAATGCTGCTCTTAAAATGGACCGATCTAAAGAAATGTTTGTTTACTTTTTGAAACGCAACGGCTATCCTTTTTTTCCTCGGGGAGTTTTTTTAAGAACTCGGACAGAACCTCATTATAATTAACTGCCGTAGAAAGCACACGGTTAGTTTTCCGGGACTCAAATTTGTTGCTAATGAGGTGACGTCACACAGTTCCGAGATCTCCGTCGTTTATTACCGCCTTCTTTTCCTAATAGCGGCTACCAAATTAGTTATGCAGTCTTCACCTTGCCGGCGCAATAAAAAAGAAAAAAAATTATCAAAGAGTTTGTAAGACCTCGATTCTTTTGAGGTAATTTTTTGATCTTCGCCAAAATTAGACGTCGCCGTCTTTTATTACCTCGTCGGAAGCAGCAAAGAACTTCTATGCTTCATGACGCGTTCACTACAATTTCCATCATACAGTTCCCTGATATATTTATTTTTTCCCCTGTTACCCTGGTAATTTCCAGCATGCAGTGCTCTGTGAGCAATTCTTTAAATTTTAATTGTTTTCTGTTTGAAAGTCCACGTCTGAATACTTGAGTCGGAACTGGAAAGAGCGACTACAAATTTTCTTTTCCACTACCATGCGAAACTTAGATTTAAAACTTCATTTAATTTAACAAAAGCACTGCAGGCAGGTTTTATTCTGTCCCCTTCCCCTGTATGTGGTCATTACCTTCAAATGTCTTATAAACACATCAAGTGATTCTTTAACTTAAGTATTAATTTCTAGAGTTTTTCCTGCTGTTACCTATATGAGTACCTATATGGGTTCATCCGTATCCTACGGGTATCGTCTTTGATTAGTAATCCAAAACGTCCTTAATCCTGGGTGCGAATCCCGACAGCACTTAAATGTTGAATAAAATCATCAGCAATGGCGCTCGAAGACTTCTGGCATAAGAAGGCACCCTCATTCAACCAACGGCCTTTCAAAAACGGCGGAAAAGAGGACAGATCGTTTGCTCTTCCGGTGGGAAATTGCCCCAAAAGGCGGAAGAATCGGCTGATGAATGGGATGAGGATGCAGGAGGCAATGGGAACAACTGCATTAAGACACATGATGAGTATCCGCAGAACATGTGGCCTATAACAGAGAAAGTGCCATGATGGTCTCCCGCTGGAAAAAGATTCCGGACTAGTCCCCCATTCGGATATCCGGGAGAAGTAGCCATGAGAAAAAGATTGAATAATCAACGAAAGGATAAGGATTTACGAGTCGAGAAATGGAATGTCAGAAGTCTGAACGTGGTAGGGAAGCTACAAAATCTGAGAAGGAAAATCTAAGGCTGAACCTAGATATTGGTCACAAAGCTGCGAAGAAACCATGGAAAACAGAAAAACTTCTTCAGATGATCGGTGAAAAAAGGAAGAAAACAATGTTGGCAGAAATTCAGGAACTCAGAACATTGGGGATATGTTAGATGACCAGTTAAGCTTTAGGAAAGGTAAAGGCACCAGAGAGACAGTTCTGGTGCTGCAGTTGATATTGGAAACAAGACTAAAGAAAAATCAAGACACGTTCATTTGTCGACCTGGATAAAGCAATGTAAAATGGTGCAAGATATTCGAAGTTCTAGGAAAAGTAGGGCCAAGCTATAGGGAGAGACGTGTAATATACAATACTTACAAGAGCCAAGAGGGAATAATCAGACTGGAAGACTAAGAACGAAGTTCTCTGATTAAAAAGCGTGTAAGAGAAGGGTGTAGTCATCTGCACCTACTGTTCAATCTATACAATGAAGAAGCAATGACGGGAATAAAAGGAAAATTCTAGAGTGGAATTAAAATTAAAGATGAAAGGATATCAATGATAAGATTCGCTGAAGACATTGCTATCCTCAGTCAAAGTGATCAAGAATTACAGGATCTGTTGACTGAACTGTCTAATGAGCACAGAATAGGGACTGAGAGTAAATCGAAGAAGGGCGAAAGTAAAGAGAAATAGGAGAAGAGAGAACAGAGACAAATTTAACATCAGGATGGTGATAATTAAGTAGATGACGTTAAGGAATAATGCTAACGAGGCACCAAAATAAACCATGACAGAGGCAGCAAGTAGGGCATCAAAAGCAGACTAGCACTGGCAAAAATAATATTCCTGGCAAAGAAAAATTTACTAGTATCAAACATATGCCTTAATTTGAGGAAGAAATTTCTGAGAATGTACGTTTGTAGCACAGCAGTATATGGCAGTGAATCATGGACTATATGAAAACCGGAACAGAAGAAAGTAGTAACATTTGAAACGTGTTGCTACAGGAGAATATTGAAAATTAGGTGGACTGATAAGGTAAGGAATGAGGAAAGGAATATATGGAAGACATTGACAGGAAGAAGGGAGAGGATAGCAGGACATCTGTTATGACGTCACGGAATAATTTCCAAGGTACTAGAGGAAGCTGTAGATTGTAAAAACTATAGGGGAAGACAGAGATTGGAATACATCCGGCAAATAGGATGCAAGTGTTATTCTGGGATGAAGAGGTTGGTACAGCAGAGAAATTGGTGGAGGGCCACATCATACCAATTAGATGACTTTAGAAATAAAAACAAAAAAAGAAAAAATGAAAAATATCGTGGTTTCAACTACTAAGGAACATAATCGCTCGCGCGACTTTGAAACAAAACAACAGTGCCTGTCGCAATGGCAGGATGTTATTCGTTCGTAGTGAGGTTTTGGGGGATGGAGCTACCTCTGGAGTGTTTTGCTTTCTTTGCGAGTAAGTAACATTACATTTTGTTGTATATTTAGATACAACGTCTAGTTCAAGTAATGATAGGTACGCTAAACAACCACAACGGTACATTGAGATTCTGTCGGACAAGTCAGTTTTGGGTTGTTCTTGCAAAATAGAGATCATAGATTAGATATACTTTCAGTTCCAATGGATCCACAGTAAGAAGATCGTCAAGGACGTAGAATATATCAGAAAAAACAACAATACATTACAAATGTTTACAAAGAAAAGCAAATACGCTAATGTACGTTGCACATATCACCAGCTGAAATGGTTCTCATGGATGTTGGATAAGTTTAAAAAAATCTTAATCGTATTATCGTTTAAAGATGGTAAACAACTTGTCACAGAAGACGTAAATCATCAGTACACTGTGGTGCATATAATAATTCTTAGGCTATTGTAGCCATGAATCATCACATAGAAGGAAGTCATTTTACAACACTTATTTCGAATGATCGGATTACTGTACTGAATTGATACAGAAGTCATATTGTACTAATACTCCCATTATTTGATGTTAATAATAACATATACACATTACTAGGTTCCCCTTAGAAATTCGTCAGTGGAATAGAAGGAATTGACCAACAATAAATCCTTTAGGCTCCTCTTAAACTTAACTTTGTTTAGTAGTTAAACCTTTTATAGCTTTTGGCGAGTTATTGAAAATGTGTGCATCTGAATAACGGATACCGTTCCGGACAAAGTGAGTGACTTTAAATCCTTGTGAAGATTATTCTGATTTCTAGTATTGATTCCATGACCTGAGCTGTTGATTTGACAAAGGGATATACTTTAATGACAAATTTCATTAAGGAATAAGTACACGAGCATTGGGAAGCAGAAGCTAGTATCGCTAGTTCAGGGAGTTCTTGAGTTCACGCCACAAATAATTCTTATCACACGTTTTTGGACCTAGAGAACTTAAACTTGGCTCGATGGGTTACTCCAAAAAAATATCGCACATCATACTATGGAGTGAAAGTAAGCGTAGTATGCTACCTTCTTTATTTTTATTTCACCTATGTCTGACAACATCTGTATTCCAAATGGAAATTTATTTAGGCGCTTCAGAAGTTCTATGGTGTGTTCCTACAGCTGAATTTATTGTAAAGCTATAATCCCAAGAATCTACACTCCTGGAAATTGAAATAAGAACACCGTGAATTCATTGTCCCAGGAAGGGGAAACTTTATTGACACATTCCTGGGGTCAGATACATCACATGATCACACTGACAGAACCACAGGCACATAGACACAGGCAACAGAGCATCATTGGCACCAAGGCAGAAGCGACTCTCATCGCTGAAGACGACACGTCTCCATTCGTCCCTCCATTCGCGCCTGTCGCGACACCACTGGAGGCGGGCTGCACGATGTTGGGGCGTGAGCGGAAGACGGCCTAACGGTGTGCGGGACCGTAGCCCAGCTTCATGGAGACGGTTGCGAATGGTCCTCGCCGATACCCCAGGAGCAACAGTGTCCCTAATTTGCTGGGAAGTGGCGGTGCGGTCCCCTACGGCACTGCGTAGGATCCTACGGTCTTGGCGTGCATCCGTGCGTCGCTGCGGTCCGGTCCCAGGTCGACGGGCACGTGCACCTTCCGCCGACCACTGGCGACAACATCGATGTACTGTGGAGACCTCACGCCCCACGTGTTGAGCAATTCAGCGGTACGTCCACCCGGCCTCCCGCATGCCCACTATACGCCCTCGCTCAAAGTCCGTCAACTGCACATACGGTTCACGTCCACGCTGTCGCGGCATGCTACCAGTGTTAAAGACTGCGATGGAGCTCCGTATGCCACGGCAAACTGGCTGACACTGACGGCGGCGGTGCACAAATGCTGCGCAGCTAGCGCCATTCGACGGCCAACACCGCGGTTCCTGGTGTGTCCGCTGTGCCGTGCGTGTGATCATTGCTTGTACAGCCCTCTCGCAGTGTCCGGAGCAAGTATGGTGGGTCTGACACACCGGTGTCAATGTGTTCTTTTTTCCATTTCCAGGAGTGTAACACTGTCTACTTCTTTTATTTGTGTCTTGTCACGTTTCAGGGATATACTAGCGGGAAACCTCTTACAAGTTCAAAGCTGCAGTGTATTTTTTCAGAGTTTAGTGACACAAACTAAAATGTTCGGCTTTTCTTTTTTTTCTTTAACAAGCAAAGATGGATATGTCAGGGTAGAAATGGGCCGAAAATAACGTGTAGGAAGGCGCAGAAAAGAAAAACCAGATTGACTGAAATGACAAACATTGAGACGAGTGAGAAAAATTCAGTTTGAAGAAGTATATTAGGTGGTAGACTAAAAGCGTTACGTGAAAACAAAATGATGGTTGACAATGGGTTTAGAAAATAATAAGTTTTCTCTGACAATATTCAGTGATGAAGAGGAAAGAAAATTGTATAATATCTTCTTTTTTAAATTAGATAGCCATGTTATGCATTTGAGTAAAGATGAGTTCTTTAATCTAGCATGCAAATATGCAGAGCAACTGAAAGTAAAGCATCGGCTTAGTAATACACAATGGAAAGCGAGTAAGGACGTTTGCTACGATTTTTGAAAAGCCATGAAGACTTAACGCCAAGGCCAGTACACGAGTTTCTTTCATCAATGGATAAGCTGACAAATTCCTTCAAAAAGTAGGTAAGTTGAAATTTATAACAATTTAGAGTCCGATTAACGTTTACCCAACAAAAATTACGTCATATCTATGTGGTGTCTATTCTTTCGGATATGTGCACGCCAGGCTCGAACTCGTACGGGACATGGCGAAACGCCACGAGTAGTGAGGACACTGGACAAGGTTCACCACATCAGTAGTGTGTGGATAAGTTGAGAATTTGGGTTTGACGAGAGGCGTGCTGGGTTAGTCCGTGCAGCTGCGAAGACCACTGTGTCTGGACGCCTTAATGGTCAGAGCATCTGCTTCGTAAGCAGGAGTCCTGGGTTCGAATCGAGGGCCTGCACAAATTTTCTGCTTTCCCCCATTGACTTAAATTTAAATCAATGCCCACTCGCAGCCAATGTCTGCATCTCCTATGTGTATTAAAAATGACATCTTTACTCATGTAATTTTATGTCCAATACATCCTCCAAAAATTTAAACGAGCAAAATACAAAAGTCAGAAAAACATTAAAAATTCAAGGAACGTGTATTATTAGTACATAGATTGTTTAATGCGAAAAATGTTCCAATACAGTGTTCAGAAAATATTATAATTTCGAAGAAGGTTACATGTCTGATATTAGATACATGACGAACCACACGAAAAAACATACATTCTGTGCCAACACTTACAAAACGCTAATACTGCGTGTCTGTAGCCGCACTGGTCACGTTGCATTTCTTTATGTTGAATTGGAAATCATTGCCTCAAGAGTCAACCGTCTGCAGATCTTCCTCTATTTTTTCGCAACTTTTTTTTTTAACCGCTGTGACTTCTCTGTATACGGAAACATCATCCGTGAAAGGTCTCATGAAAGTTCTTACGCTATCCATTACGTCATTTATATATTAGAAGCACTATTCGTTTTGATTTTTCAAGTTCACCACAACGTTTTTAGATACATCATCCTCATCAATTAAAAATCGCCTGCCATGCGTGCTTGTGCATAGCAAGTCGTCAAAGTTCACTATTTACCGATATGTCTTTCTTCAAATGGTGCCCACCCACAATAAATTAATCAGTATATACATGTTTTGAAAACTACTGGACTTATAGCATTCCCTTTGGATACGCCCTATGTTACATTTACGTCTGAGGATTTCTCTCCCTTGACAACGAAAAGCTGTGTTCCGTTCGCTAGGAAGTCTCCATATGTGCCATATGCTTATAGTTTGTTCGTTGGGTGGCAGTGCGGAAATGCATCAAACGCCTCAAGGTGACTGCCTGCTGTAAGCCGGAGATACAAGTTCGAAACATGATGCGGAACTAACTTCCAGAACTTTAATTCACTACGATATATTGAATCCTTACATAAGGGAAGAAAAGCTGTATAGGTACTACAGAAATGTGTCTCTTGCCACATTGTTCGTAGTAGTTCACAGAGTATAGATGGAGATGTAAAACCTCCGTGCGACGTGGCGAAGTTACTCGCGGTGAACGCTGGGTTGGGGTTGAGCGCCTGCGATGCATCCCACGACATACATATGTAATGCGTCTCTTCCCCTAACGAGCCTTCTGCCCGCCATACACGTTCCCCTGGTGGCCGCTAAAGCGTTCTCCTGCCATCTACGCCTAGGACAGTTGTCTGCTTGTAGCCTCAGAACGTACTCCGCTACTAACCATTCGATTCAAAAAATAAACCTGCCTTGTAGCACACTTGCTACTTCGTGTCGATAATACCCGGCGAATACGTACAAATAAAAGTACGCCGTATTCGCGCCACAGAGGTCAGGCAGTGCCACCCGCTATGGTAGTCCTAAAGTTACGACCTTTTTTCGCTTGCTTCACTACTGAAACGTTCCGTGTGGTTGGTGACCAACGTGTTTTACTGGGACCAAGCAGCGCCAATAAAATCTTCATTGTGTGGTCGTTTTATGTATCACCTCTAAATTTCTATTTCTTCCGAGTAGGCTACAGATAAGTAGCGATCTGTCGTTGTTGTGGTCTCCAGTAAGAAGCACGGTTTATTAAAACTCTCCACGCCAGTCTCTCTTGTCATCTTCATACAACCATTACAACCTACATCCATTTGAACTTGCTTAGTGTATTCAAGCATTTCTCTTTGTGTACAGTTTTTATCCCTTCTCCCCACACAACAATCCACTACCAAAGTGACGATTTCTTAATGCCTCAGAATGTGACCTATCAGTCGAACCTTTTTTTTTTTTAGTCAAGTTGAGCCAGAAATTTCTCATTCCCCAGATTCGATACAGTACCTGCGCAATAGTTCATTAAATATGTCCATCTAATTCTGACATTCTTCTCTGGCACCGCTTTTCAGAAGCTTCTAATCTGTTCTTTTCTGAATTACTTATCTTCCACGCTGCACTTCCACAAATACCTTCAGAAAAGAGTTCCTAATACTTAACTTTATATTCGATGTTAACAAATTTCTCAGTATCAAAAACACTCATCTCGCTAATAATACGAGCTCACTATCTTACATCGTTTCTAGTTTGGTGATCGTAAGTTATTTTGCTTCCCAAATAGCAAAACTCATCTATTACCGTTAGTGTCTCATTTCCTAATCTAATTTCCTCAACGCCGCCGGGTTTAATTCGACTACATTCCATTATCCTTTACTTTGCGATATTCATTTTATACTTCCTTTTAAGACACAATTCATTCCCTTCGACTGTTCTCCCAAGTCCTCCGCCGTCTCTGCCAGAGCTACAATGTCGTTTCCAAACTGTAAAGCTATATTTCTATCCCAGAACTTTAATTCACTTTCCAATTTCCTCTTTGGTTTCCTGTACTCTTGCTCAATGTGTGCTACAGATTGAATAACGGTGGAGAGAAGCTACAACGCTGTCTCAATCCCTTCTCAGTTACTATTTGCTTTCATGCCTTTCGAATCATATAACTGCAGACTGCTCTCTCTATTTCATCCCTGGTACTTTCGGAATTTCAAACAGTTTATTCCTGCCAACATTTTCCCAAGCTTTCTCTAAGTCTACAAA
This sequence comes from Schistocerca americana, assembly GCF_021461395.2. NCBI lineage: Eukaryota > Metazoa > Arthropoda > Insecta > Orthoptera > Acrididae > Schistocerca > Schistocerca americana. The sequence goes on from NC_060120.1 coordinate 261,046,363, forward strand.
AGCTATAAAAGTAGGTTCGTGTTTCTCCAGCCTAAGTTCTAGGGTCAGTACGGCCTCGCGTGTTCCTGCATTTCTGCAGAACTCAAATTGATATACATCGAGGTCGGCTTCTGGCAGACCTTACATCCTTCTCTAAATAATTGCTGTCAGTATTTTGCAACCATGACCTATTAAACTAATGGCTCGGTAACATTCAAACCTGTCAGTATCTGAGTAGCGATAGTTAGATGCATATTGGTTTGCGAGGTAAATGGCACATGAACTTTCGATTTCATTTAGGGTTATTTGGCATAGTTTGATTTTTCTCACACGTTGAAAGGTTACTCCCAGTTGCCGTGAATTTCCTTACATTATTACCACCAATGATTTCTCCCACCAGTCATTGCAACAGCAGGCGGGACCGGATGTTTACGACGAAATGTGTGACATGCGCATGTGTGACAAAAAAAGAAAGCATAAATAACGACTGAAGGAGCTGAAGGAAATGAGTCTGAAAAGGTTCCAGCAGATTTTCCGGAACTTGTTTCCACAATATCAGCAGCATCAAGACAAGCATATGTTTCCAGAGCAGCTTCATGACGAAGTACTGCACATCAGTAGTACTTCCTCCAAAACCCGAACAGCATCCGGCGTCAACAGCAGCGGGCAAAAACTTGGGAAGTCAGCCACCATCACGGACCCAAGACACACGCAGACACACTGCCAGCGCCAATATTCTCACAAGATCCATATTGTCCAGTAGCTACACTCACCAGATATCAATACGTCAAGTATCCAGCAACAGTGGCACCGAGGTATTCAGTACAGTCTGCCGGTTCAAAATTGACTTGATATTACCCAAGTTCTTGTGCGAGTGGAAAAGAGCCTCTGGTAAATGGTATATCTCGTTAACTATGAATACCAAGATGTCTCCTATTTTCACACACAGAAGTAAATGGAAAGACAGTGATCTATACTTCGTTAGACCATGACGTGGTGCTGTAAGCATTCCGACAGAAACAACCAATGTTTATAGAAAACTGGCTGTATCCGGCCACACATTGCTGTGACTGATTGAAGTTAAATGTAAAAGTAAGAAAAGGAAAGAACATGTTCCTCATATGTATTCGTATGGGATATGCATACTAATCACCTCCTCCTCCCTGTCCCTGCCAATCTCCTCCTCCTCCTCCTCCTCTCTTGGTTCATCTCCTCTTCCTTCTCCCTCTCTCTGTCCATCACCTTCTGCCCCCTCTCTCTGTCCATCTCCTTCTTTCTGCTCTCTGGGTCGATTTCCTCCCATCCCTCCGTCCATTTCCTCTTCTACCCCGAACCTCTCTGACTTTGAGCCTTGTTTATCGTTATTACAAATTCAGATTATGTAGTCGTGTTCTAGTCATAAGCCGATATGCCAGTAGTACAACTTTCATGTTCTCTGTGAAAACCGTCTACGAGGAAGAAAACAAAACAGCACGTTATTTTTTATACAATTTGTCTTTAAAAGAGAGAGAAAATATATATCTGGTAGGATGGCCTTGGATTACAGAATCCCGGGTTCGATTCCCGGCGGGGTCAGGGATTTTCTCTGCCTCGTGATAACTGGGTGTTGTGTGCTGTCCTTAGGTTGGTTGGGTTTAAGTAGTTCTAAGTTCTAGGGGACTGATGACCATAGATGTTAAGTCCCATAGTGCTCAGAGTCATTTGAACCATTTTTTTTTTATTACAGAAGAAGCAAGGACAAGATAATCATTGCGGGACACCTGAATTGCGTGATAAATAGGTAAGATAGAAAATGCAAAGAATTTTTGGAATATCTAATAAACGGGGGCTTCACAGTACGCAACAGACAGGATGACTGGACATACATAGGGCATAACGGAGTCACCACGGTAGATCTAATAATCGCAAAGGGTGTCAGAACGAACCGCCGTGCCACTTGGGACGGTACAAAGCCACGTTACTAGATGAATAGGTGTAGTATGCAAGGATTGCTTTGTGGAGAGCGAGCGCGCGACATGGTGCGCGATTCGCGGAAGCGCGTGGCGCGCCCGCGCGGATTTGCAATGGTCGGTGGGACATCTCCACGTGTCCCGCAGCTTGGGGCATTGTTTGGTTTTTCACGCATTACGCTAAAACTATGTAACTTACGGTGACGAGCGATGCGGCAGTGGATTGTGGTCAGCATATGCACCTTCTGAAAGATCGATCTTTATTTCAAGTCACGAGACTCAAAAGTTATAGTAACCTCAAAATCGGTTAATATCACGACTACTGAAAGATTAATAAAAATAGTAAATAACAACGTTAAGCGATGAGCGAGCACTCATTAAAAAGTTTCGTCATAGCGGATCGATTGCCGTAGTTAAGATTCATAAATAATTAAGCCCGTAAAGAGCATCAAAGTTTGAGGGAAAATTATTTATAAAATTCAATAGAAAATTCATGACGTGAAAGAACGGCAATATATAATATTTTGGGTGGCATCACACGTATTTTAAACTAGTTAAGTTATACTATACACTTAACTTGCAATAGTTTTCATTGTTTGCAAATTATTATTAACATTTATCGCCCGTAATTAATTAATTATTGTAGTTATGAAGCTTTTGAGCAGCGCAATGTGCAGATCGCTATAGATTACGTCTAAAAACGGTGCTATATGCAGTTCTATGTTAAAACTTTGCAGCACAGATGTAAACAAACAAATTTGCGTTAAGTGGCGAAACTTTGCAAAAACTAAAACTTGATTTACGGGCGATAGAATAATAGTAGAAATGATTGTAAAATAGTACATAAGATGCACTTTTTAGCACGGTTACGATGGTGTACTTATTTCTGTCGAGGGATGTATTTATCAAAACTTGTAACCTTAACTGGTGAGATTGATACTTGCATAACCAGGGGGGTTGACATCCGAGCCTATATAAGCGAGAGGCCATCTTGGCTAGGGGTCAGTCGTTGGTCAGTCGTTTTGGAGGGTGGGTAGCGAGCAAGCCCCAATAGAGGGTGGCCGATGTGGTCGTTTGAGAATTCTTTTTCGCGCCGATTTATTTCGACAAAGAGTATTGTTAAATAATGCAAGTGTGCAAGCATATATTTAGTGAACTGGAAGTGCTACGATTATTTGTGTGAGTCCGATTTACGAGGTATACATCGTCGTAAGTGAACATGTGGCGAACTGTGATTTCGCGCCAATACTGTTCGAACAAAGAGGGCAGTGGGACTTGTGGTTCTGTTCGAATTGATTGAATAACTTTCGATTATAGCATCCTACATTACTGCTATTGGGGGCTCGGAGTCAAATTATTATTAAAGTAAAACTGTAAACCATCTCACCAGTGCTAATTTCATTGTGTGAAAGAAAAGGACAACGCTAATAAACAGTGACTGAACTGTGTCGTGAAAAACCGATTTTAGTATAATAATCGCCTAATTCTCGTTCCCTAGCATGAACTGTACTTATGTCTGAGTGAATAATTAATTCAAAACTGTAACAAATGCGAGGGTTTGGAACAGTATAACTAATGCACCAAGCACTCATTCGTAAGCACATTCCAGTACAAATAAATGTAGAAAACGACAAAACCATCAGATGAGAAGAAAGGCGAAATGTAACACCTGGCAAGATCCAGGGCATGGAAATAATCAAAGAGAAAATGACAGAAAGAGCAATACGAGCAGGAAATATTGACGAGCCTGCCACATGGCTGGAATCAAATAAAATAAATGGTGCCACTACACAAGATACAAATAGGAGAGCGAGGCCATGGTTCGACAGAAAATGGTATGAGCAAAGAAAACTGACGCTGATAACACTACATAAAACTAGAGGACAAATGGCAAGCGAAACCATCGCAGAATACCAACGAGAACGGAGGAAATACAAGGACCTAATAAGAACAAAGAAAAAGCAGCACCTGGAAGAAGAACAAAAGAAAATGGTAAAGGAGGCATAAGAAGATCCATAACGAGCTCTGAGACCGAAAAGACAGAAAAAAGGCAGAATGGAAAGACCACATAAGAAAAGTAATCAGTACACAAGAAACAAGACTCACGATCAAGACATCAAGGACTCCATAGGCTGATGAGATCCTCACCATAGCTGAAATTGCGAGGGAGATACAGAAAATGAGGGACAACAGAGCACCAGGAGCAGATGGGATAAGAAACTAACACTTAAAACAGACAGCGCAAGAGTACCTGCCGATATGGACCTCCCGTCTAAATAAATGCGTAGAACTAGGAAGCATACCGGGCGAATGGAAAAAGTCAACAATCAATCTACTGTATAAGGGAAAAGGAGACACAGAGAACCCAGACGCGTACGGAGGAATAGCCTTGGAATCCACGCCACTGAAGCTCCTAACGGGAATCCTCGCCAAAAGGCTGCCAGAGAAGCTCGAACACCATCTACCAGAGGAGCAGTTCGGTTTTAGGAAGAACGTTCCACGGCCCTGCCAGTAGAAAACCTGCTGGAACAAATAAAACGGACGTTAGGAAGACACAAAGGAAAACTGTGTGCTGTTTTTGTCTACTATTCAAAAGGATTTAATAGACGAACTGGACGAACTAATTCGAAGAACAACGACCCTGATATCGAATATACTGCAGAAAACCACATACAGATAGGTGATGGAATAGGCATATCCGACTGACTGCCACAGACGAATAGTGTCCTCCAAGGCGATCGACTATCCTGTTTAACGTCCTCACGCACGATGTCACGAAAGAAATGGCAAAAACAAGCACGTACATATACGCTGATGACATGATATAGACAAACTACTATTAGCGCTAAACACACTAAGCGAGTGGGTGGAGCGAAACGACATCAGGATAAACGAAGAGAAGGGGAGTTGGTAATGTTCAGGAAAGGAGGAAGACTCGCTGAAGCAGAGAACGTCAAATGCAATGGAAAGCCACTCAAGAGGGTTACAAATTTATATACCTGGTCATCAAAATCCAAACAATGGGAAAAAATTTCAGACTAGAGCAATGGCGGCCACGAGAGCTATGAATGAAACCAGAAACATCACAAAACTATCGATCAGCACAACTGTGGAAATTTTTAGGCTAAAGATACTACCTGTTGTGACGTATGGCCTAGAATCAGTGGGAGAATACCTCACATACAAACAGCTGGACGAACTGGAGCGAGTAAAAGCTATATAGATGAAGAGAATTTTAGGAGTCCCGCAGAACTCACGATCGAGGCTAGTGTACGAGCTTACCAGGGAGATCTTCCTGATAGAGCATTTAAGATGTGAGCTCATATTCCGAGCTTGTGCCAACTTCAAACAGTTTCTACACGAGCTGCATGAGAAGAAAAACAACATACCAGAGAGCTTCTATGTAACGTCTGCTATGCAAAACAGGACCTGGATGGAAGCTAACCATGAAATGCCACACGTGACGACAAAACTGGCAACCCATGGTTTTCACCACAAGGTGTTTTGCAACAAATTATTTCACAAACCAAATGACGAGTGTGTATGTGTGAGTTGTGCTTGGAATTTTGTGACCGATACAATATTATCAAATGCAGGAATAGACAGAAATCTATCGTAGCTTATAGCACAGACAAGTAATGTGAATGTAATGTAATGTGAATGCAACCCTTTCCACCGTTTGTGTGCGTTTCCAATAAATAAATATTGCAGACACAATTTCTCTAATGGTTTAAATGCCTCGCTATCGTAGTTGAAACTGCCTGCGACAAAGAAAAGAACACCGTACATTTGACAGCAGAGCACACCAGAGCATTTTGTTTCTCGCAGTTGGTTTTAGCTGAAAACGTCTACATGATTGTCTAAAAATGGAATTATTATATGTTTGTTTGATAAAATATCGTTTAATCGTCAGGTACTTTTTGAAATTGTTGATAACAATGTTTCGTCTTTGTATATTACGTATTAGAAATATATAGCCTATGTCTGTCGAAATGTTCATAAGCGTGTCGATAAATTTTGAAGTAAATCGGCAAAGAACTTTTTGTGATTTTTGGTGAAAACATTTTTTCTTCATTAGATATTTATTTATATATTATATATATTTAAAAATAGGTACATAACATCACGGGCGTATTCGGATGTAGTGTTGTGCCAAAGTTTCAAGTCAATCGACCGATTACTTTTCGAGTTTTACGAGCGCAAACATACGCAGGCTGAATTTTTATACATAAAGATTTGCCAGGAGAGAACTTTAGTGAATTTCATCCTTATGAAATTGATCAGACTAGTCAACCAATAACAGTAGTTTATTCGAGTGCTTTTAATCGTAAGGGCTACTAAATACACTCCTGGAAATGGAAAAAAGAACACATTGACACCGGTGTGTCAGACCCACCATACTTGCTCCGGACACTGCGAGAGGGCTGTACAAGCAATGATCACACGCACGGCACAGCAGACACACCAGGAACCGCGGTGTTGGCCGTCGAATGGCGCTAGCTGCGCAGCATTTGTGCACCGCCGCCGTCAGTGTCAGCCAGTTTGCCGTGGCATACGGAGCTCCATCGCAGTCTTTAACACTGGTAGCATGCCGCGACAGCGTGGACGTGAACCGTATGTGCAGTTGACGGACTTTGAGCGAGGGCGTATAGTGGGCATGCGGGAGGCCGGGTGGACGTACCGCCGAATTGCTCAACACGTGGGGCGTGAGGTCTCCACAGTACATCGATGTTGTCGCCAGTGGTCGGCGGAAGGTGCACGTGCCCGTCGACCTGGGACCGGACCGCAGCGACGCACGGATGCACGCCAAGACCGTAGGATCCTACGCAGTGCCGTAGGGGACCGCACCGCCACTTCCCAGCAAATTAGGGACACTGTTGCTCCTGGGGTATCGGCGAGGACCATTCGCAACCGTCTCCATGAAGCTGGGCTACGGTCCCGCACACCGTTAGGCCGTCTTCCGCTCACGCCCCAACATCGTGCAGCCCGCCTCCAGTGGTGTCGCGACAGGCATGAATGGAGGGACGAATGGAGACGTGTCGTCTTCAGCGATGAGAGTCGCTTCTGCCTTGGTGCCCATGATGGTCGTATGCGTGTTTGGCGCCGTGCAGGTGAGCGCCACAATCAGGACTGCATACGACCGAGGCACACAGGGCCAACACCCGGCATCATGGTGTGGGGAGCGATCTCCTACACTGGCCGTACACCACTGGCGATCGTCGAGGGGACACTGAATAGTGCACGGTACATCCAAACCGTCATCGAACCCATCGTTCTACCATTCCTAGACCGGCAAGGGAACTTGCTGTTCCAACAGGACAATGCACGTCCGCATGTATCCCGTGCCACCCAACGTGCTCTAGAAGGTGTAAGTCAACTACCCTGGCCAGCAAGATCTCCGGATCTGTCCCCCATTGAGCATGTTTGGGACTGGATGAAGCGTCGTCTCACGCGGTCTGCACGTCCAGCACGAACGCTGGTCCAACTGAGGCGCCAGGTGGAAATGGCATGGCAAGCCGTTCCACAGGACTACATCCAGCATCTCTGCGATCGTCTCCATGGGAGAATAGCAGCCTGCATTGCTGCGAAAGGTGGATATACACTGTACTAGTGCCGACATTGTGCACGCTCTGTTGCCTGTGTCTATGTGCCTGTGGTTCTGTCAGTGTGATCATGTGATGTATCTGACCCCAGGAATGTGTCAATAAAGTTTCCCCTTCCTGGGACAATGAATTCACGGTGTTCTTATTTCAATTTCCAGGAGTGTAGATTGTCGTCGATGTAACAAACCAAGAATAACGAAGGCGTTCTCGTGATAAGATGAATTAATGTGCTCTTCTCCCCCTTCTCTTCATCATAACAATGGACCGTTTGCAGGAGATCTTCAGAATGCTATATGCTGACGATGTTTTTCTGGCTGCTGGGGACAAGAAAGTCCTTCAATGACAAGTCGGAGCACGGAAGAATTGCCTCGAGCTGCCGGCATTACCCCTCAATGCGAAGAAGACTGAATACCAATCAGCAGATGTAAATAACACGGGACACTGTCGAGACTGACTGTACAGTTCGGTCAAAGACTAAGGTCCTGAAGTACGCAGGCACAAAATTCGCCGCCACGCCTCACTCGTTCCCTTAATCACAAACGGCGTTAGGAACGCGTGGCTTAAACGGCACACAATAAGTTGTGTGCTACGTGATAGAAGTTTCGCACCGATTCAAATCGAAAATATACCCCCGTGCAATCCGTTCGGCTGCCTTGTGCCGGCGAATGCCTTGATTAAAAAATAATCCTGGTTTACCATTACACTTACTGGTTTCGGCTGTGATTTTCTGCTATCTTCGCTAGATGGTTGTCATGTCACCAGATACATCTTTGCATTATGAGGTTTCGTTTGCTGCAACAATCACCTGAGGATGCATGTACACCACACGGGAGACGGCAGACAATATACTAGTGATTATCTTCCGATGAACAAAGGAGTAGGAAAAATCCAGCGTCAACGTCCGAAGTTCACAATATTACCACTTCAAAAAAACAGAAATTTAGATTGTCAAACAATGTAAAACATGCATACGTGGCTGCACACAAGACACATAGCACTATAAATAATATCGTTTGGTTTCTTTTCTTAATAATCTTACAATTACTGTAACAAGTCCTTATAAACTTACTATTGTGCAAAATGTAATTATGAACTGGTCAAGCAGTAATTCATTTAAATGTATCTGCGTTCATATCTTTGCCACGTCGTGAATTCTTTTATTAACTAAATAGTAAATGTTTTGCCCCTGTATTTATAGTTTGTTACTTCTACTAAACGTGTAATGTGGGTGAATGTAAGAATCTTTCGGACAGAACCCTAATAATAGGGAATTAAATACGAATTCATTATTTAACTTCCTCGTCCTACCTGAGAGAATTGCGAACAAAACAAGTTGCCCAGTAATAAAACATAGCCAATCTAACGTAACAGCTCAGTTAGCCACTGCACGTTGTGTCTGAGCTAAATTCTACCTGCCGATGACGATGCAGAGGTAATGACCTGTTTTTCATCAATAAGTCTGTCATTACACGGTGTCTCCTGGTTGCATATTTATCCTACTCTTGTATTAGAAAATAATCAAAAGGCGTCAAACCTACCTATATGAAGACCGTTACCAGTCACAGATATTTGTTGATTTACTCAAATTACGTTATTTAACAAAGCAACATGTTCGAGGAACAAACTTCATCTTCAAATTACACTAACAAAACAAAACAAAATGTACGCTTAAAAGTTAAAGTTGCTCTTTTCAGTATTGACATCTACTGTGGCCGTTCTGCGGAGAACGAAAAGGATAATCTGATATGAGGCAAAATATGTTTCCTTTGTTAGTTTGTTCTCATTATGCCAATAGTCACTCAGTTTGTTCATACGAAATAGCTATATTCTTGTGGTGTGTTGAGTTACATCCATTCGTATGACTCATTGAATCTTGTTAACCACTATTAATAAACTTGGCGAAACATTTAAAACACGTCATCACAAGCAACATTAGTATAAACAAGAAGGCGGCCAAACCAAAGCTTGTATCAGTTTCACTGTATGAAAAACATTTTCTTGTTTTTGAAACACTTACGGTCGATTGTCAATAAGTTGACAATATTTGTCGATCTAATGATAATTTTAAGGGACAATCAAAAAGTTTCCTTTCGAAAGTGGTACAGTGCAGTTTCGGTGTGTCAATCACGCATAATCGCCATTTTCATTGAAGCAATCATTCCACTGACGCATCATGCTACCCGTTTGGTATAACGATTTGTCGCAGCCAACCTAGCAACTTCTAAAACTGCGGACCCGACACTAATGCCAGTGATTCCTAATACTTCTGTCTGACACACACTGTCTCCACTCTCCTCAGTGGTAGGTCTGTCTTACACATTTAGTATTCTTTGCGACTGTTCGTCTGTCGCTGAGTACCAGTTTTGGATGATACACCTCCAGTAGCTCCAGGATTTCCCGTCTCATCTCTTCTCCCCAGTATTTTGTTTTCCAACTGCAGTTGTAGAGTAGTTAAGTGTGTCATACGGTACAGTATTTTTTCCAGGTAATACGAAGTATGTGTATAAATTTTTGTGGTAACTATCGCAAAAATTTCAGAGTTATGACTATTCTGAAATGAAACTCGTTGAGACATACGGTCCCACACATAGCGATCTCTTGCCTCTTTCTTACCATTTTTCTGCATTAGTTTAATGAGTCGAAACATTGTGACAACCTGCTTAATAGCTTGTTTATCCGTTTTTGGAGCAAAATATAGCACCTATTCTGCGTATCAGGGATCCGACAGTTTGTTGGTAAGTTTTTGGAGGTACATGTTTATGCACAGGTCATGTAATTCACGTAAATAACTGACCTCTGATTGGCATACGCGTTGATGTCTCCAACAGCGACCCAAATGGGTTCCGTGGGATTTACATCAGACAAATTTGATTGCCTAGACATCTACGCGAGTTCAATATAATGCTCCTAAAATGACTATAGCACGGTTCTGGCTGCGAGACACGGACAATAATACACTACTGGCCATTAAAATTGCTACACCACGAAGATGACGTGCTACAGACGCGAAATGTAACCGACAGGAAGAAGATGCTGTGATATGCAAATGAGAGCATTCACACAAGGTTGGCGCCGGTGGCGACACCTACAACGTGCTGACATGAGGAAAGTTTCCAACCGATTTCTCATACACAAACAGCAGTTGACCGGCGTTGCCTGGTGAAACGTTGTTGTGATGCCTACTATAAGGAGGAGAAATGCGTACCATCACGTTTCCGACTTTGATAAAGGACGTACTGTAGCCTATCGCGATTGCGGTTTATTATATCGAGACATTACTACTGGCGTTGGTCGAGATCCAATGACTGTTAGCAGAATATGGAATCGGTGGGTTCAGGAGGGAAATACGCAACGCCGTGGTGAATCCCAACGGCCTCGTATCACTAGCAGTCTAGATGACAGGCATCTTATCCGCATGGCTGTAACGGATCGTGCAGCCACGTCTCGATTCCTGAGTCAACAGATGGGGACGTTTGCAAGACAACAACCATCTGTACGAACAGTTCGACGACGTTTGCAGCAGCACGGACTATCAGCTCGGAGACCATGCCTGCGGTTACCCTTGACGCTGCATCACACACAGGAGTGCCTACGATGGCGTACTCAACGACGAACCTGGGTGCACGAATGGCAAAACGTTATTTTTTCGGACGAATCCAGGTTCTGTTTACAGCATCATGATGGTCGCATCCGTGTTTGGCGACATCGAGGTTCAAATGGTTCAAATGGCTCTGAGCACTATGGGACTTAACATCAGTGGTCATCAGTCCCCTAGAACTTAGAACTACTTAAACCTAACTAACCTAAGAACATCACACACATCCATGCCCGAGGCAGGATTCGAACCTGCGACCGTATCAGTCGCACGGTTCCGGACTGAGCGCCTAGAACCGCTAGACCACCGCGGCCGGCTGGCGACATCGAGGTGAACGCACATTGGAAGCGTGTATTCGTCATCGCCATACTGGCGTATCATCCGGCGTGATGGTATGGGGTGCCATTGGTCACCTCTGGTTCGCATTGACGGCACTTTGAACAGTGGATGCTGCGAAACCCTACATTTCAGCGGGATAATGCACGACCGAATGTTGCAGGTCCTGTACGGGCCTTTGTGGATACGGAAAATCTTCGATTGCTGCCCTGGCCAGCACATTTTCCAGATCTCTCACCAACTGAAAACGTCTGGTCGATGGCGGCCGAGCAACTGGCTCGTCACAATACGCCAGTCCCTAATCTTGATGAACTGTGGTATCGTGTTGAAGCTGCATGGGCAGCTGTACCTGTACACGCCATCCAAGCTCTGTTCGACTCAATTCCCAGGCGTATCAAGGCCGTTATTACGGCCAGAGGTGGTTGTTCTGGGTACTGATTTCTCAGGATCTGTTGCTGTTGTTGTGGTCTTCAGTCCTGAGACTGGTTTGATGCAGCTCTCCACGCTACCCTATCCTGTGCAAGCTTCTTCATCTCCCAGTACTTACTGCAACCTACATCCTTCTGAACGTGCTTAGTGTATTCATCCCTTGGTCTCCCTCTACAATTTTTACCCTCCACGCTGCCCTCCAATGCAAAATTTTTGATCCCTTGATGCCTCAGAACATGTCCTACTAACCGGTCCCATCTTTTTGTCAAGCTATGCCACAAACTCCTCTTCTCCCCAATTCTATTCAATACTTCATCATTAGTTATGTGATCCACCCATCTAATATTCAGCATTCTTCTGTAGCACCACATTTCGAAAGCTTCTATTCTCTTCTTGTCCAAACTATTTATCGTCCATGTTTCACTTCCATACATGGCTACACTCCATACAAATACTTTCAAAAACGACTTCCTGATACTTAAATCGATACTCGATGTTAACAAATTTCTCTTCTTCAGAAACGCTTTCCTTCCATTGCCAGTCTACATTTTATATCTTCTCTACTTCGACCATCATCAGTTATTTTGCTCCCCAAATAGCAAAACTCCTTTACTACTTTAAGTGTCTCATTTCCTAATCTAATTCCCTCAGCATCACCCGACTACATTCCATTATCCTCGTTTTGCTTTCGTTGATGTTCATCTTATATCCTCTTTTCAAGACACTGTCCATTCAGTTCAACTGCTCTTCCAAGTCCTTTGCTGTCTCTGATAGAATTACAATGTCATCAGCGAACCTCAAAGTTTTTATTTCTTCTCCCTGGATTTTAATACCTATTCCGAATTTTTCTTTTGTTTCCTTTACTGCTTGCTCAATATACAGATTGAATAACATCGGGGAGAGGCTACAACCTTGTCTCACTCCCTTCCCAACCACTACTTCCCTTTCATGCCCCTCAACTCTTATAACTGCCATCTGGTATCTGTACAAATTTTAAATAGCCTTTCGCTCCCTGTATTTTACCGCTGCAACCTTTAGAATTTGAAAGAGAATATTCCAGTCAATATTGTCAAAAGCTTCCTCTAAGTCTACAAATACTAGAAACGTAGGTTTGCCTTTCCTTAATCTTTCTTCTAAGGTAAGTCGTAAGGTCAGTATTGCCTCACGGTTTCCAATATTTCTACGGAATCCAAACTGATCTTCCCCGAGGTCGGCTTCTACCAGTTTTTCCATTCGTCTGTAAAGGACTCGTGTTAGTATTTTGCAGCTGTGACTTATTAAACTGATAGTTTGGTAATTTTCACATCTGTCAACGCCTGCTTTCTTTGGGATTTGAATTATTATATTCTTCTTGAAGTCTGAGGGTATTTCGCCAGTCTCATACATCTTGCTCACCAGATGGTAGACTTTTGTCATGACTGGCTCTCCGAAGCCCATCAGTAGTTCTAATGGAATGTTGTCTACTCCCGGGGCCTTGTTTCGAGTCAGGTCTTTCAGTGCTCTGTCAAATTCTTCACGCAGTATCGTATCTCCCATTTCACCTTCATCTACATCCTCTTCCATTTCCATAATATTGTCCACAAGTACATCGCCCTTGTATAGACTTTCTATATACTCCATCCACCTTTCTGCCTTCCCTTCTTTGCTTAGAACTGGGTTTCCATCTGAGCTCTTGATATTCATGCAAGTGGTTCTCTTTTCTCCAAAGGTCTCTTTAATTTTCCTGTAGGCAGTATCTATCTTACCCCTAGTGAATAAGCCTCTACATCCTTACATTTGTCCTCTAACCATGCCTGCTTAGCCATTTTGCACTTCCTGTCGATCTCACTTTTGAGACGTTTGTATTCCTTTTTGCCTGCTTCATTTACTGCATTTTTGTATTTTCTCCTTTCATCAATTAAATTCAATATTTCTTCCGTTACCCAAGGATTCCTACTAGCCCTCGTCTTTTTACCTACTTGATCCTCTGCTGCCTTCACTACTTTATTCCTCAGAGCTACCCATTCTTCTTCTACTGTAGTTCTTTCCCCCATTCCTGTCAATTGTTTCCTTACGCTCTCCCTGAAACTCTGTACAGCCTCTGGCTTAGTCAGTTTATCGAGGTCCCATCTCCTTAAATTCCCAGGATCTATGCGCCCAAATTGCGTGACAATGTAATCATATTTCATTTCTAGTATAATATATTTGCCCAATGAATACCCGTTTATCATCTGCATTTCTTCTTGGTGTAGCAATTTTAATGGCCAGTAGTGTATTACTGAAAGATGACATCGCCGTCGGGTAAGACATCGAGCATGAGGGAATGCAGATGGTTAGCAGCTGTCAGCGTATCCCATGCAAGTGCAGAACGTCTCCCATATCATAATACTGCTCCCACCATCTTGCGTCCGTGGGGCGCTGCGCGTTCCGAGACGCCGTTCACCTCGATGTCGGCGTTTGTGAAGACTTCGATCAACCTAACGCAGCAAAAATCTGATTCGCTCGAAAACACGACGGTCGCATCCCGATGGTCCCGTGCTCACTCCAATCGGAACTGCTATTGTCGTCGGATCAACAAGTAAACACGTAGTGATGGTCTGCTGCGGAGCTCCACCTTCAACAATGTACGATGAACAGTGTGCTGCGATAAACTTGTGCGCACACCAGCAAAGTGCTTTTTCGGCAGATATGGCACAGGTCATCATCTGACCTACTTTACAGAGCAGACAAGCCTCCGAAACCCCCGTTCTGTGAAGAGTCGTGGGCGTCCAACCATTTTACACCTAGTGGTAGTTTCACTTCGCTTCTGTGTCTTTCTGTAGATGCTCACAACAGTAGCACGTGAAAATTCGTAAAGTTTCGCCATTTTCGAGACACTCGTTCACAGACTCTGCATAATAATGATCCACTCTTTGTCAAAATCGCTTATCTCATTGGATTTTCACACCTGCAGACTATATCTTCTCTACGGTGATCTCCCGCCCATATCTGCTCCACTTACTTCTGTTAGCGCGTCACGTATCCGCAACGCCGCCAGGCGGCATGCAAAGTTGCGGTGGGAAGTGGTTGTAATTTTTTGGCTTATGATTGTGTATGAACCAAGGTTGGTTGAAGTTGCTCAATATGTTCCAAACTTAAGCTGAAACATAAATACATCCATTTTTATATTTTTGAATATATTGATGGATGTAAACTGCTTATACTGACAGAGATGGCTTCTTAATGGTATTGTGTTAATACGGAAGATGGAAATGTACCACAGCCAGAATGTGATCGTAATACACTACGTGATCAAAGGTGTCCGGACACCCCATAAAACACATGTTTTTCATATTAGGTGCATTGTGCTGCCACCTACTGCCAGGTAGTCCATATCAGCGATCTGAGTAGTCATTAGACATCGTAAGAGAGCAGAATGGGGCGCTCCGCGGAGGTCACGGGCTCCGAACGTGGTCAGGTGATTGGGTGTCACTTGTGTCACACGTCTGTACGCGAGATTTCCACACTCCTAAACATCCATAGGTCCACTGTTTCCTATGTGTTAGTGAAGTTGGAAAGCGAAGCGACACGTACAGCACTAAAGCGTACAGGCCGACCTCGTCTGTTCACTGACAGAGACCGCCGACAGTTGAAGAGGCTCGTAATGTGTAACAGGCAGACATCTATCCAGACCATCACACAGGAATTCCAAACTGCATCAGAATCCACTGCAAGCACTGTGACATTTAGGCGTTAGGTGACAAAACTTGGATTTCATGGTCGAGCGACTGCTCATAAACCACACATCACGCCGGTGAATGCCAAAAGGCGTCTCGCTTGATGTAAGGAGCGTAAACATTGGATGATTGAACAGTGGAAAAACATTGTGTGGAGTGACAAATCACGGTAAACAATGTCACGATCCGACGGTAGGTTGTGGGTATGGCGAATGCCCTGTGAAGGTCATCTGCCAACGTGTGTAGTGCCAACATGAAAAGTCGGAGGCGGTGGTGTTATGGTGTGGTCGTGTTTTTCGTGGAG
The DNA here is from genome assembly GCF_021461395.2 of Schistocerca americana. Taxonomy (NCBI): domain Eukaryota; kingdom Metazoa; phylum Arthropoda; class Insecta; order Orthoptera; family Acrididae; genus Schistocerca; species Schistocerca americana. The sequence goes on from NC_060120.1 coordinate 261,062,253, forward strand.
GGGCCAGCTCCCCATGTTGTTCTACGAGGCACTATCACAGCACAGATGTTTTAAGCACATTCTTGCTTCCCAATATTGAAGAGCAACCATGGTTGGCGATTGCATATTTCAACAAGATAGAGCACCTGTTCATAATGCACGACCTGTGGCGGAGTGGTTACACGACCATAACATCCCTGTAATGGACTTGCCTGCACAGAGGCCTGACCTGGATCCTATAGAACACCTTTCGGATGTTTTGGAACGCCGACTTCGTGCAAGGCCTTACCGACCGTCATCGATACCTTACTCAGTGCAGCACTCCGTCGATAATGGGGCCATTTCCCAAGAAACCTTCCAGCATCTGATTGAACGTATGCTTGCGAGAGTGAAAGCTGTCAACAACGCTAAGGGTGAGCCAACACCATACTGAATTCCAGTATTACCGTTGGAGGGCACCACGAACTTATAAGTCATTTTCAGCCAAGCGTCCGGTTACTTTTGATCAGATTGTGTACAATGCATCATTTCATCAGAAAGTAATAAATATAATGAAAAAGGGCAAGAAACACACAGATCTGTTACACCACAAGGCGTTATATGTCATCATAATTCATGTTCACCACATTAGACACTTAGGCGTCAAAAGAGAGCAAAAACCTGGTGCACAAATCTTGCTTAAAGCTTACACTATCATATGGAATACTTATGACAAGAAATTCCTTTCCATCAAAGCCATACATTACCACACTCAGTTGGTCCTAGTCTCTGACCATAGCCATCAATCGTCAATGTCAGTGCCATCGACGAAATGGAGCAATAGATACAGCCGAAAATATGCAGAAGCAAGATCCAAAGTGATGTATGGAAGTGCATACACCAGAAGAAGCCGCACGGGGTAGCCGCGTGGTCAGAAGCGCCTTGCCACGGTTCGCGCTGCTTCCCCCGTCGGAGGTTCGAGTCCTTCCTCGGGCATGGGTGTGTGTGTTGTCCTTAGCGTAAGTTAGTTCAAGTTAGATTAAGTAGCGTGTAAGCCCAGGGACCGATGACCTCAGCAGTTTGATACCATAGGAACTTACCACCATCAGGAAAACTGTATTCCCTTACAGAACGATTTCGACCCATTGTACGGACAAAGTGTGTGAAATTTTGTAGTGGACAACTCAGACAACCCCTGCACTCTCTAAACAGGACCACGTAAACCAAAGTACGATGGCTAGTCAACACTCGAAAGGATATTTGGTAAGCTAACCCACTGCAGTTACTCAGGCGACATACAAAATGAAGATCGATTCTCGTGATTTCACGTACAAACAGCTAACAGAAAGAATCCTGAAACTCAAAATGACATGAATACCATAACGATGTCTATGACACAGTGAGAAGGTAAAGACGTATTTCAATAAATAAGAAGTACAAGAAGAACTGTTTATACTGGAGGAATCGTGAATATTCAGAAATATGACTGGAACTACCATTCGAAGCAAAAAATTCTAATAAACATGGGCTCTAAAACGCGTATCTTAAGAGCTATGACCACTTGCTCCACATCGCTACTTGAGTCACATCTCTTCCACTGAACAAGATTCACAGCTCTTGGTATACATTTTAGAACCCATTTTTAGTAGATTACTTTTTTCTTTTATAAATGATAGAGCGCAGCAATCAGTCTTCTTTCATTTTGCAGGTTTTATTACACAAATCCAGATTTCGGCTTGTGCCTAGCCATTATCAACGCACTATTTTTTAATCTCGATGCATGTTAGTTCCTTGTTGCTCAGGCTTCCGAACAACAGGGAACTAACATGCATTCAGACTAAAAAATAGTGCATTCATAATGGCTAGGCACAAGCCGAAATCTGGATTTGTGTAATAAAACCTGCAAAATGAAAGAAGACTGATTGCTGCGCTCTATCATTTATAAATTACATAACAGTCGCTGAGTGTACCCACTTTCCTAATGGAAAGTAACCTGATGAGGGCATTTTTTCTTGTTTCCAGTCATATTAACGCATCCCAAAATATGCTAAGCAAAGAGCTTGCAGTAGAAGAGATCTGTCTCACAGCATCGAAGACGCAGAAGTGTTCATAGCTCTTAAGTTATGTATTTTAGAGCCCATGTTTACTAGATATTTTTGCTTCGAATGATCGTTTCTGTTCAATTGGCTCTGAGCACTATGGGACTTAACATCTGAGATCATCAGTCCCCTAGAACTTAGAGCTACTTGAACCTAACTAACCTAAGGACATCACACACATCCATGCCCGAGGCAGGATTCGAACCTGCGACCGTAGCAGTCACGCGGTTCCGGACTGAAGGACCTAGAAGCGCTCGGCCACAGCGGCCGGCGATCATTTCTGACATGTCCGTGGGACACACTCTGGAGATAAACAATTAACAGTAATAAAGTGTGAAATGAGGATCCTTGAGGAATGACCAGCACAATTCAGCGAATCTGCGTGGCACCGTAGTAAAGAGCTCCTCGTCAGATTATTATTATATAAAGAAATAGGAGTGGCACTTCAGAAAAAGCAGAAAAATGAAAAAAATGATTGTATCTCCAAACTTGTGCCCGTTTAGTTTCTGTGTAATTTTTATATGCAGTATACACATTATCTCAATTGCGAAAAACCTTCCCCGTGCAGCAAGAAGCGATTCCATTTAATCAAATAATGTATCCTCAGAGGCCTGTTAAGAAACAGTGTGTTTCGTATTTTGTTCCAGGGGAAAGGCTTTCATCACTTATGATAATGCGCACGGAGGATGGGGGGAAGCGGCTCCAGTTGCAAGAAGCGCCACGTCAAGCGTCACATAAATGGATTCGCGACAGATGAGAGATGGAAATACTTTCCAGGTTTATCCTTAAGCCGACATGTCCCTTACAAAGGAAAGAATGCCGGATGTTAAAAAACGAGATTTCTCTTTCGGACAGCAGTGGAGGGAGATGAGAGCGCGGTTGCGAGAGACAGAGAGGACAAGCGGAGAAGGAGATGATGGCGGTGGGTGAGGAGGTGGAGTAGGGAGCGCCGGCCTGCACCGCGGTGGTATCGAGTTTGGGCGGCTGTGGCTGCGTGTGTTGTGTGCGTGCGGTGTGTGTGCGCGCGCTGTGCGGGGGAGGGGGGTGGGGGTGGGTCTGGAGAGTGGAGGCTGCCGCGTGGGCGGAGCTCAGCTGGAGAGTGTGGGGGAGAGAGAGAGAGAGAGAGAGAGAGACGGGCTAGGAGGCTGTGGTGGAGCAGGGAACAGGCGCTGCACCGCTTCGCCGCATTGCGACAGCCGCGCCGAGGGACGGCAGCTGCCGGTGGTGGCTGAATCTGGCAGCGGCCGCGGGAGTCCACACTGTCAACCACCGGCCGAGGGGTGGACACCGAAGGAAAAACACAGGCATGTCCTAAAAATGTTCTCACTCTTCCGTCTGCCTATCAACTCAAACAACTCACACACAAGCAAGGTGCTAATGGTAATAATAATGTACCACACAAGCCAGGCTGGCAAGCATTTGGAAGACATTCAACTATTTCCAGGTCAATCACGGCGCTGAAGCTGAAAAGAGTAGTTTTTCGTCACTATGTGTTTCCCATACTGGCTTATGGCTGTGAGACATTGAGACTTCATGAGCAAACAACGGAAACTCAGAACTGCAGAGCGGGACGCGGACATGTCTACAGGTATGTTGGCGTTTACAAGGAAAGCAGTTCCATAATATGCAAAAAGCTGGTGATTTCTCAATCTGGGGAACAATCAAGAATGGGGTGCCTCAAGGTTCAGTCTTGGGTCCTCTGCTGTTCTTAATATATATTAGTGACTTGCCATTCTATATTCACGAATATGCAAAGCTGGTGCTTTTTGCCGATGATACATGTGTAGCTATCACACCCAACAGACAAGAATTAACTGATTAAATTGTAAACGATGTTTTTCAGAAAATAATTAAGTGGTTCTCTGCAAATGGGCTCTCATTAAACTTTGACAAAACACAGTATATACAGTTCCACACAGTAAATGGAATGACACCATTAATAAATATAGACTTCGATCGGAAATCGGTAGCTAAGGTAGAATATTCAAAATTTCTAGGTGATGCATTGATGAGGGGTTGAACTGGAAAATACACACTGAAGATCTGCTGAAACGTTTGAGTTCAGCTGCTTATGCTGTTAGGGTAATTGCAAATTTTGGCGATATACATCTCAGTAAATTAGCTTACCACGCCTATTTTCATTCTCTGCTTTTTTATGGCATCATAATCTGGGATAACTCATCATTGAGTAAAAGAGTATTCATCGCTCAAAAGCGTGTAATCAGAATAATTGCTGGAGCTCATCCAAGATCATCCTCCAGACACTTATTTAAAGAGCTATGGATCTTTACTGTAGCCTCACAATACATATATTCACTTATAAAATTTGTTATTAGCAACCCGAACGAATTCAAAAGTAATAGCAGTGTACATGGCTACAACACTAGGAGAAAGGATGATATTCCCTACTCAAGGTTAAATCTAACTTCGGCTCAGAAGAGGGTAAATTATGCTGTCACAAACGTTTGGTCACTTACCTAATTGCATCAAAAGTCTGACAGATAGCCATTTAGCATTTAAAAGGAAATGAAAAGAATTTCTCAACGGCAACTCGTTCTACTCATTAGATGAATTTTCGGATATAGTAAGTGTCATGTAACATTTTGTGTAACGTAATGTCTTGTACAGACATCTTTTATTAACCTGACACGTTCCACATCAATACGAAGTGTCGTATTCATGATCTGTGGAACAAGTACTAATCTAATCTAATCTAATCTAAACAAAAAAGGGCAGACAAGGACATCCTCGAGAGGACAGTCACTATAACAATGGCAACTGACCGCCATGATAGAAGAAACGATGACCGATGGACAATGGCGATGCTGGAGGGGACTCCCAGAGACAGATGTGGACCACGAGGAAGACCGTGACACCGATGGGACAAACATCTGCGGGAGATCCCTGGACTCAACTGGCTAAATACCGCTCACGATCCTGCGCATGGATAAAGTTGCACACGCACCCTGAGTTCAGTACCTGGAGACGACACACCCTTTGATGATAAAAAAAGTTGATGATAATGATGATGTGGGTGATTGTGACATATCATCAATTAAGATACCTGATGTCACAATCGTTAACGGCATTACTACTTTTTTCGAGAAGATCATATAAAATAGAGCTTTATGAACAGTTGCTTTAGAAAGAAAGAACACTTTTAGTAGCAAAGAGTTTAGACTAGAAAAGAGTCTGGCAACTGAATGGTCTGTATTTACCGTTACAGAACTTATACTAGAATCGATAAATTAGAAATTATTACCATTCATCTGGAAAAGCCTTTCCACTGACATTCTCTTGGGAAAGTAGAACTATAGAACAGCAGACAGAACAGGGTCACCTTCTTATGTTATGTACATGTTCGAAATGAATGCGTATCACTTACATGCTGATTACAGCGATTTAACCACTGAACTTGATGCAATCTCACTTGAAATACTTTGAGTCCTGTCTGGTTTATGATACACAGAAATTATTTGCCAGAAGCATTGTCAGAAAACGCAAATTTTGTCTTTTGTGCAAATGATGCATATGTAGGGCTAAAAATTAGTGAAAGCGCCTCGTTTATCTACATAGCAAAAATAAGTACTCGTGACCCTACATTCAAGTTTGAACAGAAGCTAACAATTGTATTGATAATGATGCCAGTAGCGTGTGCATTTCATAAAGGGTTCTCCAATTATGTAACGTCATTAATTCCAATGAAACAGTCTGCCCAAGTTTTCGTTAGGAAGAGCATTTTTTGCTTCAAACAGATCAGTATGTTTTGAACACTTAGCTGTGTTAGCCCATTATACGTCTGCGCCCATACAGTACTTGCAGCCATCAGTGAGTAGTTGGGCAGATATACAATTCCTTTGCCTCGTCAGGCTATAATATAACGTGTTCTTTTTTTCTGAGTTACATTGATGATAATACGTATTTCTTGGTGGTTACATGATTTCCTTTATTTCCATGATTTACCTACACCAGCGTGTCCCATGGAATTTTTCGTTCTGATCTCTCTCTCTCTCTCTCTCTCTCTCTCTCTCTCTCTCTCACTCACTCACTCTCTCTCTACACCCACCCGCTATCTCTCTATACATCAAACTGCATTCTGTCATGGTTATCGAGATGGGATCGAGTGAGATTATGTGATATTCTTTGTTTTCTCACCAGTACATGTTTAAACGTACTTCTGATTAAGTTATTGCTGATGGTATTAGTTACCGTAAGTCCGCCTCCGTAGCGTATCGGTAGTGTTACCGCCTACCACGCATGGGGCCCGGGTTTGATTCCCGGCAGGGGAATGGGTGTTGTGTGTCTTTCATTATCAGTGACTCGCGAGTCGCCGAAGTGGCGTCAACTAAAAAGGACTTGCAGAACTCGCCCTAAAGGGGCCTCCCGGCCAACAATGATTCCGATGATTTCATTTCAGTTATCGTAAGTCTTTACCTCCATGTGGTGACTATCTCGAGCTTTAATGCCGGTCCCTCTTTGTAAAACAGCCTATGAACTGTTGTCTAGGGGGACTAGTAATATCCAATGTTCTTAAGAAATTTAAAAAAAAATGTAAATTCAGCATTCCACCAATTATGATTCACAAAGACGGCTATGACTCCAACCGTCTCCCTTGGGCAGATCCTTTTTGATTTTGAGGTTTATTATTCCCCAAATCTGGCGCTGTAAACATACGAACAAGGAAGAAAATCATCGTAAGTAGACGCCCTTTATGGGTGTCAGTGTAGGCTTACAACAGCAAGCAGAGTAGCTGAAAACTGGAGGATCCCGTTTTACTAGTAGCATGTCTCGTATTGAGCAAACAGGGAATGGGATTGTTGAAGGCAAACGGATTATCATTAAATTTTGACAAGACTTAAACTGTAGGATTCAGTAGTTCTTAAACTTTGAAAATTGTATACTCACAAAATGAAATACAACAAGAAGGAACTACCAAGTCTTTGGAGACTTCAAACAGATCATATCATTAATTATCGGAAAACCCACTTCCTATAACGACAAATGAAGTGCCATAGTAAAACTGCATTTGCAGAACGCGTCATAGGTGATGTAGACGAATTAAAAACAAGAAACAGAATGTAGTTTAGTCTGTCACTTTCAACAAACAACTGAGTTATGGAACTTTTTTTCCTTTTTCCTCAGGAAATTCAATTGACACAGCTGGTACTAAGGAACTAAAAAGGAGAGTTACACGTTGTTATAGTAGGACAACTAACCTTTCTGAATGCTGTACCAAATATGGAAGTGAGAGAGACAGATAACGCAATTTTTTAAAATAGTCACCGAGACTCTGTAAACAAAGGCTGGAACTTGCTACCAGTCGTTCAGTTCCTTGAGGATAGAAATCCGTTGCTTGGTCACGTAGCTATTCGAATAGTGCTGTGTGAACATTCTCATCGTCGGGAAACCTGAAATTTCTACGAATCGCCTCTTCGTCTGCCAGGACACTGTCGCCTGTGGTCGATGTTGATGTCAATATCGATGGCTTTCCTAGCATCACCCACGTCTACGCGACTTTGATAAAAATGTTGGCACCATTTTACTACGGCTGGACGCGACATTGCGTTTGCTTCATATACAGCCAGAAACGAACGGTGACTGTGTGCACAGTTCAGATGTTTTTCTCCAATAATCGTACTGCCCCGCGTTGTATTTAGTACCAGTGAACTATATAAACTAATAAAATTTGTACAGTTGCTTCTACATTTTAATTATTTCAAATTTCATGACAAATGTATATCAGCATCTGACAGCTTAGCTATGGGAAATAGCCTATCTGGAACATACATTTATAAACTATCTTGAAAGAAAGTTATTTAACAAATTCTTTAAAAAACGAAAAAAGTTTTGTATTAAAAACATCAAAAAAGTTATGTTGACGACTCTATCACATGATTCATAGGTAATCAGCCCGACTTTCACGATTTGGATGACAAATTAAGTGCAGCGCACTCAAAGATAAATTTCATAGCTGAAACGGATGCAGCGACAATTTCTTATATTTCACATTAAGCAAATTTAGACGCAAAAATGAAATATTAATTTTTAGAAAAAGTAGCACCACCATTGCCATTATTAATGCAGAATCCTGCCATCACCAGTACCATAGAAAACCATGTTTTGATGTGATGGTTACTAGTATACTCAAGTTATCACTAACTAAAACTGAAATAGTTAAGTAATTACACATCTTAAAACGAATAGCAATAAACAACGGGTACTGAATCACTCATATAACAATACTGTGCAAGATGAGCAATGAGAAACTACAGCATGTGGCGAACAAGACCATTGTCGAACTAAGGAAAATCTACAATAAGGATGAAATGTATGCTTGTGACTTATTTCTGTCAGCTATCCGATAAGACTGCAAAATATTTTCGCAACAGCAAAGTTAAATTATGTTTCCAGACAGAAATACCACTCAAAATCCAATCACGGTACAACATTAATAATAGCGAAAACCACTTTACCATTTCGAGAGTATACTAAATGAAGTGTAATAGTTATGAGAAAATAGTGCAAAACGGAAAGCATTTTGTAATAAGTCACCTTTCGATTCACACTTGGTTGAATGCAAACAGTGTTGAAAGCCTCCAAAGAAACGTTAAAAGTTTACTTAGAACAGGCAAGAGGCGAGCAATCTAGATATTATGAAGAACTTCAAATTCAACACACAACATGCACATGAATGATCAGTATTTTAGACGGGCTGGTACTCCAGTGCTGTGCACAAGGACAGACTTGGAGGGAGTGGGCACCCGACTGAGTGTAGCGGCCACGTGCTGAAACAGCTGCTAAACACACTGACAAGACCAGCGCTACCTACTCTACAGCGTAACCTCACCGCTAAGTGGATGTACCGTCGCCCTTGTGTCAGTACGTTTTATTGTATATGTTGCTAAGAAACAGTCACACAATAAGTTTTAAAGGAACACACCGCCATTTGACTGTATTGTTGTTTATTTAATTATGACCCAGGTTGCGGCCTTTTATGCTATTTTCAAACTCAATGACTTGCAAATGGCACAAAATGCCGAAACCTGGGTCGTACTTACACAAACAACAATACAGTCAAAAATTATTATATTTTTTAAAAAAATTTAATATCAAATGACGCTCTCATTTCATGAGTTCTATTATTTTTACGACAGGTTTCTCTTAATGAGATTATCTTCCTATACTTACTTCATTAATGACACATATTCTTTTTAAATGTTTTTGGTTATGTTAATCGCTTATTATTTTTACAAATGCAAGCCTTTTTAATAAACCCATCCTTCAGTCTGACACAATAAAGTATTCAGCAGTAACTATCGACAGAAAGCTAAGATATGTTCTAAGGGGGAAAAGTGACAATTTTAGAAAAATTCGATGATTTATTCAAAAGTCAGAACTTGACGAACTGAGGAAATCAATAAAGCGTCCATACGCAAGCATTTATTGCGATTGTCATTAATTGATAGTGTGGTTTCACCGCAAGGCACCACACTTGCTAGGTTGTAGGCTTCAAATAGGACGCGATTCATCGCTGATGCTGAATTAAAACTAAGCATTTAATTGTATTCCTGTCTACTAACATCTAATCACCTAAAATGTTCCAGATACATCCCGTCAAGTATAGTTCATTGATCCTCTCGTCAGACTACTTGATCAATGCGTGCAATGGCCACACCTCGTGATCAGACTAAGAGTCAAATTGCGTGACTCAGTCGGGTCACCCTTTTTCCATGAGGCCCATAGTTCGGCCTCATACATAACAGATAGAGTTGTTGAATCTCCACCTAAGGGATACCGTGCCGAATTCTGTCGAACTGGTGCGTTAGATCGTCAAAATCCCGAGTTCCCTAGATAATTCTTCCCATAATGTTCCAAACGACTCAACTGGAGAGAAACCCGGCTACCTTCCTCACTAAGGTAGAGTCTACCAAGCACGAAGGCAAGCAGTAGAAACTCTCGCCATGTGCGGGATGGTATCGGAGCCCTTTTGAAGCGGGGCTCACCACTGAAGACAGTTAATGAGATACCCCTGACAGCAGTGAGGTACCAACCTGAATTTCGCCCGCCATACGACCCGAGAACAAGGAGTGGTGGTCTGGGATGCCATTCCTTTTCATAGCAGGACAACTTTGGTTGTCATCCGCAGCATCCTCACAGCACAGTGGTATATCGACGACATGATACACCCCGTTTTGCTGCCCTTCATAGTAAGGGCATCCTGGGCTTACAGTTCAGCGAGATGATGCGCTGCCGCACACAGCGATAGTTTCTATTGTTTCTCTTCGTGCCTGCCTAACCCTGTCCCAGCCAGAGGCATGTTCACGGATCTATCACCAATTGTAAACGTTTGGAGCGTTTTGGGCAGATCTGTCTAACCCGATCGTGTTTTTCATGATATAACGCTCCAATTGGGGCAGAATTTGGAACGATTTCCCTCAGTAGGACATTCAGCAACTCTATCAATCAATGACAAGCTGAATAACTGTTCGCCTAAGGGCCAGAGGTGGACCAACGCGTTACTGACTTGCTCGATCTGTGAAGCTCTCTCCTTTGGACAAATCAGTCATTTGTTTGTTTGTACATGCTCATCACATCTACCAAGTTGCGTACCATTTAGATAATCACTTCGTGATGCACGTTTTTCTTTCTTTTCTTACAATTTCTTACCTTCTTAATACTCAAAACAAAGACCGCAACAGACTAAAACTGCTAACGGACTGCACAATGTATCTACTTTCTTCATCCGTAATCCACACCTACAAACCTCTCAACAGTCCCATCCTCACCTATGTCACTCTTACCTGCATATCCGCCCCTCCTTAATTCTACAACTCCCTAGAAATCATGGAAAGACAGGCATTACATTTCCCCTTCCGCATCCGCCTATCTTCCCCTACTAACACCCTGCACCGACTCATCCACTTAACACTTTTTTCCCTTTCTAGAGCACGTTTGGATTCAATATATTAATCGCAGAACCCATAGCACCCTGCTGCGTCACTACGTCCATATTATACCTCCCACCCACCTTCACACCTTATCCATCCTAACCTACCGGAATTTCCCACTCCCCAACTACGAAATGGCCGGCCGGGGTAGCCGAGCGGTTCTAGGCGCTGCAGTCTGGAACCGCGCGACCGCTACGGCCGCAGGTTCGAATCCTTGTCTCGGGCATGGATGTGTGTGATGTCCTTAGGTTAGTTAGTTTAAGTAGTTCTAAGTTCTAGGGGAATGATGACCTCAGAAGTTAAGTCCCATAGTGCTCAGAGCCATTTTTGAACCAAATATGAAATCCGTTCCAACCCCAGTCAGAACGCACCACCTCACATCATCCTTCCATTTCATCCCTCCCACTTCGCCCACATTGCAGACTTTTAGTCACTAAATGCGGTTTCGCAGGGCTCCATAGACATACTGAAGAATCCAGTTTCATCATGACCATTATCATTTTCATATATCACAAGCACGACCATTACACCATGGCAGAAATCGTATTATCATCAATCGTTATGTTTCAACAGTAATATATAATCCTCATTGAAGATTTAAAAATGAATTATATTCTACCTATACGCATTTTCACAAAGAAAACTTCATTTGGTATACATTTGTTTTGTCATCTTTTTTATACTTTAATTACCTTTTAAATACATGTAACTTCTGCCTGAGTAATGGTTTTTGTCTTCCACCAACTCTTTCCGTTTCTGGGGAAATAAGAAAAACATTAAGGAAAACTTTCGACAAGACCGCTAGTTTGGTGCACTCTTTCTTTTATTTATTTATAGAATTTCATTGTGTATGGTAACTTAGACATGTAACTTAGACATACAAAGTCTATGGTTATCTTGATATGACAGCCGCATGCATGTTTTTTCATATTATCTATTCTTCAAGACGCTTTAAAATTTTAGAAACATCTTAGAATATGATAACTTTAGTTATTTTTAATCTTTCTTTACTTGAACTTATTACTTTTAAAACAACTGCATATAACAAACATTGCACTTCGTCTGTGGCCTTAGTTTTCTCCCTCCCCTGTTTCTCATAAGCCTCGCTTCAAAAAACTCCATATAAAAAAGCATAGGGTAGTATTTTAATTTCAGTCTCTTTAATAGGTGACGATACGATATTCCATGGTCATATTTTATAAGACTTCATTATCTTCAGATTGTTTAACTGAAAGTGTTGTACACAATCTGTTAAGCAAGAGCGTGGTCGGCATTATACACTGATGGAAAAAAATATCGCCTTAGTTCTTTCAGAGGCCAATAGAAGCAACCATCGCCTTCGTGCAGTATCCATAAAGCATTACTTGACTTCGAATTCTTGACTGAGATAGACAAGAAGAGTCGTGATTTCAGCTTACGCTTCGCGTTTTGGGCCAGAAAGTGAGTCGTGTCCCTGTTTAGAAATATACGGGGAAATCAGTCGTTTGTAGAGAAGAGGGTAACACGCTAGAAATTGATTAGCAACATGAATTACTTTGACAATGCTCTGCACTCATGTTTCTTCTTGTGCATCTCAGTCAAGAATTCAAAGTAAACTAATGCTTTAAGGACATCGCCTGAAGGACAAAGGTTCCATCTATTGGGCTGTGAAAGAGCTGAGGCGATATCTTTTACTACCTGTGACTAATGCCGATCCGCTCTTACTTAACAGACTGTAATTCGACGAAGTTTTTAGCAAATTAATCACACGTCAAGATGTCAGTCAAGGGATAAACGGTGTAATGAATATCGTAATAAATTATTATATACGCTACAGTGCTACTGGTAAACATAAAATGGTGTTAAAATGAACCATCCGATGTGTCTGAAACGGGAGGATAACAATCAGCCTACACTGCCAGTTCTGACTTGCGGCAGTGAGATACGGACTCTTAACAGGAAATTCATTTCCAAAGGCGAGGGTTTGTGTAGGAGTAATGGCGAGCGCGATATCAGGAATTAGGAGACAGAGATATGTATACGAGAACACGCTGCAGTGCCAGACGTAATAACAGCCATAACGCGTATTAAAAGAGATGTGCAGGACATGTAGCTACGCTTAAGTGTAGATGGGAACGTCTGGCTGGCATTTATCCAGCAATGAATGTCTAATGGCTGATGACAATGATGATGATGGTGACGATGATAATGATGAGAATCACGTGTTTAACAAATCGCTGTGTACAATGTAATCAGTCATATAAGAGAAATGTGTATGAATAATGAGGCATGAAGAGATGCAATTGAACAATCACGTAGGTTGAAAGTTTCCTGAGTACCTAACCGGGACTCGAACCCTGAACGTCACCTTCTGCACTCGATTCTCTGACTCACTGAGTTGTCCAGAGCAGACTGGTGAGCCACCCTCACACCTCTTGTCAATACCTCTCTCCTACCTTCAAGACTTCATACAGAAGCGCTCGTGCAGACCTTGCTGGTCTGCAACTAGTTGAATAAAGGATATCGAAAAGTACACTGGGTGACAAAAAAAGTTAAGCTTCGAGAAAGAGACGAAGAAACAAAATAAAATATCACTGGTTGAGAGAGCTTGTTATGATATTTGAGTCATTACTACAAAGACAAGTCAAATGTGCAAAAAACTTAACAATATGAGGACGTTTGTCAATATGACGTTACACCACCTCTGGCATGCGTGCGTGCACTGATTCAAATGGGAAGGCTCTCATAAAACCGTTCTACTCCTCCCCCTCCCCCCCTCTCCTACTGAAGAAATCCGGCGCGTAGATATTGTAACTCATCCTCGATATGTTCCATACTGGCGATGGATTGGAACTGAAATCCAAGCTAGTCCCATGCTTGTTCTATCGATTACAGATCTAGGAATCTTGCTTGCCACGGTACTACCTGAACATCAAGCACACAGTTCACAGAGACACGAGCCATGCGCGGACGAACATTATTCCGTTGAAAAATGGCCCCAATGACACTGTCGTGTGGAAGGTGACATAGGACGACGCAGAATGTCAGTGACGTATCGTTTGTGCCGTGGCTTGCATTCATACTCCGTGGCTCCACACACCGTGACGTCAGGAGTAACTCCGGCGTGCTTCTTCAAAACATTGGAGGACAGAATTTCTCCACAGGTAGAGGCTGTAGTCCCCAACGAAGGTCATCCAGGATAGTGGAAAAACGCGATGCATCGCTGACGCGGTGCGGTGTCATTCATTAGCAGTCCACGATTCCTGGTCTCGTGTTAACGGCAGCTACCCGTGAGGAGGTAATTTCATCATCCGTCTGCTGCTAGTCATCAACCAACGGTGCGAGATGACACAAACTGTTGCATGGAACACATTATTTGCTCTCGGATGGTAGGCGGATACAACCTCTATCATCAGGCGAATTTACATTATTAATATGACATATGTGTGGGTCCTGTGTTATGATTTTTGGAGGAACTTCTGGCACTGTTTCCAGTGGTCACAGGTTCTTTTCACTGTCGTAACACATCACATGTACACTGTTATATTCTGTAAACAAAGATCTTGTCTCATTCGATATCTTACCAGGCCTAAACACTAAACACTCTGATGGTCGTTCCACCAATCATATACATAACTGCAGACTGTGCGTACATGTACGAAGTTACATTGACACTCGACCATGTCTTCTGTGTATTCGACTTTTTTTGTCATGCCGCGATGATTAGCCACAACTTCTTCTTTTACTTGTGCCTTGTCCCGCAGTTTTCACATGGTCGGCATTAGTACAATCGGAGTTGGCATGGTTAATTTAAAGGGGTGGCTGGATGCCCTTCCTGCTACCACCCCATAACCCCTGGGACGGAATCAGTGTACCCCAGCTGCCGGCGTCTAGCGTAAACCATGAAAGAGTATGAAAGTGTTTCAGATGTCTGCGAATCGTGCAACTGAGGCGGGATGTGGGGATCAGCCCGGTATTCACCTAGGGGGATGTGAAAAAACACCTAAAAACCATATGCATGCTAGCCGGCACACTGGCCCACGTCGTTAATCCGCCGGGAGGATCCGATCCGGGCCGGCGCGACTACTCGAGTCCAGGAAGCAGCTCATTAGCACTCTCGGCTAACCTGGCGGGTGATTATTAGCTACATCGTGGGTAATTATTTCCAGAACGAGTATTTGACTTCTCAGCGATGTATGCGGTGTATGAGGTCCAGTTTCAATACATCTGTCACTGTAACGACAGAGGACTAAAGGTAAGTTAGTTTGAAACGACAGATTTAACTATAGAATTCAAGTCTTTCGAACCAAACTGTATCCCAGAGACCAGGACAGGGCCGACAACGCGTGACACCAAGTGGGGACCGTTGTTTGGCTGTAAGGGCACAATGGTAGCGATTTAGTACTGCACTGCAACTGGTATCTGACTTCGCAGCATCCCCTGGACGTGTTGTATCGAGGCAAGCGATGTACAGAAGCCTTCATCAGAGGGGCGTTTATTCTCAGAGTCCTGTTGTCTGTTTACCTCTGGCGTGTCTTCACAGACGTGAACGTCTAGAGTGGGGACGTCAACATGCCACCTGGACGGTCGAACGGTGGACCAATGTTCTTTTCAAAGATGAGTCCCGATTTGGTCTGGAGAGTGATTCTCGACAGATTCGCATCTGGAGGAAACGTGGAACGCGATTTCTGGACCAATACCCTGGCAAAAGAGATCGATATAGAGGAGGATCCCTAATGGTGTGAGCAGAGATTATTTTGACCAATCGAACAGCTCTTCACGAAATTGTACGGGTCAATTAACAAGATTTAACTGCTGTCAGGTACCGTGAGGAGATCTTCGGATCGGTTGTTGCGAGGTGCTGTGGGCCTAGCCTTTACATCTACATCTACATCCATACTCCGCAAGCCACCTGACGGTGTGTGGCGGAGGGTACCTTGAGTACCTCTATCGGTTCTCCCTTCTATCCCAGTCTCGTATTGCTCGTGGAAAGAAGGATTGTCGGTATGCATCTGTGTGGGCTCTAATCTCTCTGATTTTATCCTCATGGTCTCCTCGCGAGATATGCGTAGGAGGGAGCAATATACTGCTTGACTCCTCGGTGAAGGTATGTTCTCGAAACTTCAGCAAAAGCCCGTACCGAGCAACTGAGCGTCTCTCCTGCAGAGTCTTCCACTGGAGTTTATCTATCATCTCCGTAACGCTTTCGCGATTTCTCAATGATCCTGTAACGAAGCGCGCTGCTCTCCGTTGGATCTTCTCTATCTCTTCCATCAACCCTATCTGGTACGGATCCCACACCGCTGAGCAGTATTCAAGCAGTGGGCGAACAAGCGTACTGAAACCTACTTCCTTTGTTTTCGGACTGCATTTCCTTAGGATTCTTCCAGTGAATCTTAGTCTGGCATCTGCTTTACCGACGATCAACTTTATATGATCATCCCATTTTAAATCACTCTTAATGTGTACTCCCAGATAACTGCTTCAGTTGCTGACCTGCTATATTGTAGCTAAATGATGGGATCTATCTTTCTATGTATTCGCAGCACATTACACTTGTCTACATTGTGATTCAATTGCCATTTTCTGCACCATGCGTCAATTCGCTGCAGATCCTCCTGCATTTCAGTACAATTTTCCATTGTTACAACCTCTCGATATACCACAGCATCATCCGCAAAAAGCCTCAGTGAACTTCCGATGTCATCCACAAGGTCATTTATGTATATTGTGAATAGCAGCGGTCCTACGACATTCCCCTGCGGCACACCTGAAATAACTCTTACTTCGGAAGACTTCTCTCCATTGAGAATGACATGCTGTGTTCTGTTATCTAGGAACTCTTCAATCCACTCACACAATTGGTCTGATAGTCCATATGCTCTTACTTTGTTCATTAAACGACTGTGGGGAACTGTATCGAACGCCTTGCGGAAGTCAAGAAACACGGCATATACTTGGGAACCCGTGTCTGTGGCCCTCTGAGTCTCGTGGACGAATAATGCGAGCTGGGTTTGACACGATCATCTTTTTCGAAACCCATACTGATTCCTACAGAGTAGATTTCTAGTCTCAAGAAAAGTCATTATACTCGAACTTCGTATTGATGGACGATAATACTCGACCTTATAGAGCACGGGTGGTTGATGATTTTTTTTTATGGGAACGGAAGATATTGCACGCATTGCTGGGCCTGTTCGCTCTCCCGATTTTAATCCCATAGAGGATGTCTGGGATGCACTAGAGAGCGGGATAGCATCACCTCAGCATACATCAACTACTCTTCAATACTTACGAGCAGCTCTGAGGGAAGAATGGACTTTATAGCCTCAACGTGAGATGATGACATCATTCACAGCATGTCCCGTCGTTGTCAAGCCTGTATTGGAGCCAGAGGTAGTCACACCCCATACTGGACACATTCACCAGTTGTCAGAATGTGTGTGCAAATACGTTAAGATGGAAGAAAACGAAGAACATTCTTGTCCACCGTTATGCATGTTGCAGTTGGTTAAGATCTGTATTCTTTACGCTGTTTCTACTTTACTACCACTTGTTTATACTGTTTTGTGGCAAAATTAATGCAACTTTGCTAAATTTCCGTTTGTTGCTTTAATTCTGGACAATAGTGTATTTAGGCTGGTTGGTTGGTTTAAAAGAGGGGGGTAGGGACCAAACAACGATGTCATCGGTCCCTGTATTTAGGTGAATTAAAAACGACCTACATTTAAAGGGTTTGTGGATACAGACAAAGTTTTCGAAAATGTTAACTGGCATTCACTATTTCAAATTCTAAAGGTAGCAGTGATAAAACGCCGGGACTAAAATTGTATCTACAACTCGTACAGGATCGAGACTATAGTTAAATGAGTTGAATGCTATGAAACCTCAGCAGTAGTTGAGAAGGAATGGAGAGAGCCGTGTAGCCTCTTTTCAACGACGGTATCCAATCTGGCCACTGAACAAGCTGTAAAGGTAATAAAAGAGAAATTTGAAAAGAGAGTAGTCGAACCAAATCAGGCGATTCTGAGGGAATTAGATTAGGAAATGAGTTTTGCTATTTGGACAGTAAGATAAGTAACGGTGCAGACAAGCAATAGTTAGAACAGGTATCAACGAAGCGTGAAATTTGGTAATGGATGAAGGTGTGCAATGCATGAATTCTTGAGGGAGTAAAAAGTATGACAACAGTTGGCCGATTCAAGTGGGTGTAGGCTGCAATAGCTACGCAGCGATCTAGAGAACTGCTATGGTACAGTAAAGTGGACAGTCCCAACGAACCAATCTTCGAACCAAATACTGCGAATACAAAACGTCACTCTAAACATGTTAGTAAATACGGGTTGGAAGGTATTTCTGCCAGCAGGAGAGGTCAGACTAAAATACGTGAGCGGGGGATGCCGGTTAATCAGCTGTAGTTCTCTCATTCCGCACTGGACAAGATACTAACACACAGGCAAGCTTCATTCCCCGATAACTCACTTACTTTACTATACGGTGAATGGTCTATTACGTGCAGTTTCCCTGTATCTCGTGTCGTCCGCATGAGGCTAATGCAGCTAATTGTCGTTTGATCTCCTGCTGATGGGAAATGATCGTATCGCTGTTCTCTCATCTCTTTTATGAAGCATAAATGCCTTAAATGAAGGTACTGAAAGGTCATCCCACTTAATGAGCTGACATTTAGCCGTTCGCATGGCCCCCACGAGAAACCCTTAACCGTTGCACTTTTAACGTGACTTAGGCAGCACCCAGCGAAAACGCATCAATTAACAACTGGCGACCTTGATCTCGCACGGACTGCGTGTTTTTCATCGCACAAGAGGCGCGAGTAATGTGAGAACCGCACCGCCAACAAAGTAAAATACGACACTTTACAAACTGCATCTGGCTACAAGTGAAAATTAGTATCGTGTGTTACAGACTGATATAAAAACAGAATTTAAAATACAGTCGTACTAGTGATTTTGATATTACGACAATGTGAACTGAATAAATGTAGTTTATGTTTTGACAGACACGTTTCTCCTCAATGTAAAGAAACATCTTCTGTGTACTGAAATACATATTTTTAACTTACATATCCAGTACAAATAAAGGTGATTTCTGCGTCAGTCGCTTATTTATTTTGCCACTACGTGTCATGCAGGTGGAGAACTACTTACGTAATTAACTGATGTTATTGAAGAGCAGAGACATCTTTCACAAGGACACCAACTAATTAAACAGTTCACCGTCTGAAGAATACGGCGTGAACCACCGAAACGCGTAGTGGCTACATAACTAAGCGACTGGTGCAGAAAACTGTTTTATTTGTATTATCAACAATCGCAACCCTCGGGATTCCCTGCTTTATGGATGAAATACTAAATAAATATCCTCATAAGCTGTAAACAGTTGTGCCCTTGGAGCAAGAATATATCACAAGTAAATATAAAAACAATCATTTCATAAACGAAGACCATTTAAAACAGCATAGCTGTCACCCCTTAGGCATAAAACAAGAGATGGGAATCATTAGGTAGACAGCCATATCAAATGTTCCACGCAATATGCGAGAATTATCATATCCAAAAATAAGTCGTTCCAATCTATTTCTGTACACTGTATTATTCCCAAACTTGTGAATTAGATGATTGACTCTACTTGTAACGTTCTAATCGTGTAATTCAAGAACACCACGCTTTTAGGTTTCGTCCATTTCTCTTCATTAACAGCTACTTCACGTCTAGTTTTCGCTGGATCTTACTGACATTTTTATCGGTGACTACAACATCTGCGAAAAATCTGACGTTCCAACTAATATTTTCGGCTAAGTCGTTAATATATAACATGAGTCATTAAGGTTCTATTATACTCCCCTGCAGCGCACCACGTATTACGTCAGTATCTGTAAATGACAACCCACCAAAGATGACCTGTCGGTAACAAAACTTCGGATCCACGAACGAATCCGTTGAAATATGGCGTGGGGACTTACTCTCTTTAGTACGCTTCGATGTGTTCCGGTAATAAAATATTTTAGAAAGCTTGCAACACCGAATAAACTGGACTTTCTCTATCGATGGCATCAAGAATATCAAGGGTGAATAGTGTGGCATACAGAAAAAACGTTCTTAGTTGCAAAGGGGATGTTTATTTAACCTCCACGTGTAACACGTTTCGCTTTTTCTAGGCATCGTCAGATAATCTGGGTAATTTAAAAACTGGCATAAGTAGAAACTGCTATTAAAGATAATAATGAATGAATAAATTAAAAATACTGGAGGGGAGACAAACATTACATCACCGACGAAATTCTTCCTACTCGTATCCGAGCCGCCAAAAGGCTTTTATTTTATTTTTTATTTATTTATTTTTTTGAGTCGTCACTCTGCTGACTGGTTTGATGTGGCCCGTCACAAATTCCTCTCCTGTGTCAAACGTGATTAAAACTCCGAAAGAACTGGAAGTAAACAGCCAAAAAGCCATTGTCGATGGTATCTGGCTGTTGCCTCCCAGTTCTTTTGGCCTTTTAGTCACGTTTGACACCTCGGATACGAGTAGGAGGAATTTTATCAGTGATGTAATGAAGCATCGACTGTGGCTATCTGGCCGATAGCTCCCTGTTCTATGGGACTCTTAAATACGTTCGACGCCTGGGTCACAATTAGAAAGAGTTTTTGTTCAGTAAGCTCAGTCATGTTGCAGTATTTTATGAGTTGAAATTTATACCGCTCACCACCTTCTGAAACAAGAAAATATGCTGTGCTCCATACTCAAGCAGATGTTTGTGTTCCTTCTGCTGTTTTTAATTTAATCACTTATTATTGTCCTTAATAGCAAATTATACTTGTACCAGTTTGTAATTTATCGATATCATCTGAGGATGCCTTGAACAGGCGAAATGTGTCACATGTGAAGAGTAAATACACCTGTCTTTTACAACCAGTACTGTTTTTCCTGTATTCAAAGATCTGTTATGGTTGCTGTACCAGTACCACCGCAGTAGTATGGAGTGGAGTGATCTGAATGTGTGAGTTGAATTGGCATGATCGATGTTTTTGGGATCCATGCTGATTTATAAGGAGAAGATTTTGGTACAGGCAACGTTACAACCTATATATCCACCTACATCTACATACGTACTCCACAAGTTACCGTATGAAGAATCGATAGGCTATGTGCCCTAATTTCTCTTATCTTATCGTTGTAGTCCTTACGCGAAAAATGTGTTGGAGGTAGTAGAATAGTTCTCCCGTCAGTTCCAAATGCCAGTTCTTCAAACTTCCTCAGCAGTATTTCGCGAAAAGTCCGTTGTCTACGCTCCAGGGATTCCCATTAGAATTCCTGAAGCGTCTCTGCAATACTCAAGTGTTGATCGAACCTACCATAACACACCTTACAGCCTGCTTCTGAACTGCTTCGACAACGTTCTGTAATACAATCTGGTGGGGATCCGAAATACTCGAGCAGCACTCAAGAATGGGTCACAGTCTGCTTATACGCCCTCTCCTTTACAGATGAACTACACTTTCCTACATTTCTCCCAATAAATCGGTCGGTCATTCGCCTTTCCTACTACCAACCTTACATGCTCGTTCTATTTCATGTCGCTCTGCAGTGTTACACCCAAATATTTCGTCGACACTATTAGTGGTGTATTCGATCGTTACGGGATGTCTTTCCTAATCATCTGCATTAAACATACGTTTCCAACCATTTAGACCAAGCTGCCGTTCCTCACACCAACTATAAATTTTATCTATGTCATCTTGTATCCTCATACAGTTACTGCTCCTCCTAAACTATTGCCTTAGTTTAAACCAAACTTCTTACACATACCACTTATTGCCTGGAAAGAAGCTCTGTGAGGGTTAGAATTACCTTGCATTGAGCTGGAGGTGAAGGTGAAAATGGGGTGACATAGGTGATGGACAGTGAGATAGAGAGGAGAAGATGGACAGAAAGAGAAGAGCAGATGGACAGAGAGATCGGAAGAGGAAAAGGCAAGTTAAGAGGGCAATGGTAGGGGGGAAGAGAAAAATAGACAGAGAGGAAGAATAGACAGGAGGTGGAGATGTAGGAGGCAGGTGGAAGAGCGAGAGAGTATGAGGTGGAAGAGGGAGAGAGTGTGAGGTTGACCGCTACGGTCGCAGGTTCGAATCCTGCCTCGGGCATGGATGTGTGTCATATCCTTAGGTTAGTTAGGTTTAAGTAGTTCTAAGTTCTAGGGGACTGATGACCCCAAGTTAAGTCCCATAGTACTCAGAGCCATTTGAACCATTTTTAGTGAGGCTGAAGACGTAGCGGGTGTTAGGAGGAAGGTGGCTCTGGGGTGTATGTAGAAGAGAGACAGGCTGTGAGGTGGAAGAGGTACCGATAACTTTAACGTTCTCTCTGGACTGATATAGAGTAAAACAGCAGGGGTTCAGACATATAAGCGTGCAGTATATGTGACATACGTACACACGCAAAGTACAGGAAAAAAGCCATCATGTTACAAAGTCTATTACAAACTGACGTGGGTAGTATAGGACAGAAGTTGTGTGAGTCAATTCGGTATCCCTTTTTAGGGTTCCATACCTCAGTTGGTAAAAACGGAACCCTTACAGGATCGCTTTTTTGTCCATCTGTCTGTCTGCTTGTCGGACTGTTAAGAACTCTTTTCTCAGGAACGAGTAGACGAATCAAGATAAAATTTATGTCACATAGTAAGGTCTACGGTACGCTGATTGTGCAAAAAATTTAAGCTTCTCAGTCAATGTGCCGCGTGGTACTTATTTTGATTCTCGCAAATCCACTCATCAAAACGTAGTGGATACTTCCCGTTGACCTAGAATCATGAAAGTTGGAAAAAAGCAAGGTTTCACAATAGAAGTAAAGGAAAAAAGTCCGAAAGCTGTTAAATTGTAATTCATCGTCCATCAGAAGCATAATAGAAAAGTATTACAAAATGCAAACATAAACAGTACGTTTTGTAGTAAGTAAATAAAAACATTTAATTATTTATTTTTATTTTCTACCGTTCGTGTTGTGAGATATGAGCTTGTGTTTTGTGCAATGTTTGTAAATATTACGAACCTACATATTTAATAGTTGTGTAATATGTCAGAGTTACGTGTATGATATTGTTTATTCTTCAGGTACAGAACACCATATATATTTTAAACTGCGATCTGAAGCTTTTCCGGCGTATTTCCAATTAGAACAGTTCTCGGGTATCCGACCGGGTAGCGTCGTAATTTCTCTACAATATTTCGGCAGACGTACACGCTGCCATCTTCAGGTGGTTCCTGACGAATGCTGTGCTGTCCCTATCGGCGCCCTATACATACTAGCCGTTACCCCCTCCACCGTTCCTCTCCTGGTGTTTTCGGTGCGGCCGGCGCGGCGGCTACTGGAGGTGGTGGGGTAAGCGGCGCCTGGGTCTGAACTGGGGTCTGCAGTCTCCCTGCTGCCGCCGTCGGGGGCTCAGAGCCATTTGAACCATTTTTTTGCATCTCTCAAAAATAAACACTACTATCATACAGTGACATACACTATGTGATCAAAAGTATGCGGACACCTGGCTGAAAATGACTTACAAGTTCGCGGAGCCCTCCATCGGTAATTCTGGAATTCAATATGGTGTTTGCTCACCATTAGCCTTGATGACGGCTTCCACTCTCGTACGTATACGTTCAAACAGGTGCTGGAAGGTTTCTTGGGAATGTCAGCCCATTCTTCACGGAGTGCTGCACTGAGGAAAGGTATCGTAGACAATCGGTGAGGCCATGCACGAAGTCGGCGTTCCAAAACATCCCAAAGGTGTTGTATATGATTTATGTCAGGACTCTACGCAGGCCAGTCCATTGCAGGGATGTTATTGTCGTGTAACCACTCCGCCACAAGCCGTGTATTATGAAAAGGTGCTCGATACTGTTGAAAGATGCAACCGCCATCCCCGAATTCCTCTTCAACAGTGGAAAGCAAAAAGGTGCTTAAAACATCAATGGGGCCTGTACTGTGATAGAGCCATGCAAAACAACAGAGGATGCAAGCCCCCTCCATGAAAAACACGACCACACCATAACACCATCGATTCCGAATTTTACTGTTGGCACTACACACTCTGGCAAATGACGTCCACTGGCCATTCACCATACCAATACCCTGCCATAGGATTGACACATTGTGTACCGTGATTCGCCACTCCACACAACGTCTTCCCACTGTTCAATTGTCCAATGTTTACGCTCCTTACACCAAGCGAGGCGTCGTTTGGCATTTACCGGTGTGATGTGTCAATTATGAGCAGCCGATCGACCATGAAATCCAAGTTTTCTCACCTCCCGCCTAACTTTCATAGTACTTGCTGTGGATCCTGGTGCAGTTTGTAATTCCTGTCTGATGGTCTGGATAGATGTCTGCCTATTACACATTACGACCCTCTTCAACTGTCGGCGGCCTCTGTCAGTCAACAGACGAGGTCGGCCTGTACGCTTTTGTACTATACGTGTCCTTTCGATTTTCCACTTCACTAACACATCGGAAACAGTGGACCTATGGATGTTTATGAGTGTGAAAATCTCGCATACGGACTTATGACCCAAATGACACCCAATCACCTGACCTACGTTCGAAGTCCGTGAGGTCCGCGGAGCGCCCCATTCTGCTCTCTCAAGATGTCTGATGACTACTGAGATACTGAGATATTGAGTACCTGGCAGTAGGTGGCAGCACAATGCACTTAATTTGAAAAAGGTTTATTTTTCAGGGTGTCCGGTTACTTTTGATCACATAGCGTATATTCTGGATGTCGTGAATTCAGAACCGTATCCCAGGTGCTACATTCGAAGACTTGATTGCCATCACGACGTCAAGGAATATATGGCGCTGTATATGACAATACTGTTTATTTTTGAGAACTGTATATGGAGGCTGAAGATGTAATAGTAGAACGCCGAAACTGATAGACAAAAAATAAAATAAAATAAAATAATATCTCAATTACACGGCTGTTGGAGAATTTCATTGATAATTACGTGCCCAGCCGATGTCCCATGTCCGTGATGGACCAACAGGGATCCATTTCGTACCGCATCGTTCCCTATCGTTACCTAGTGCTCCGTCTCTAAAGACACAATCGTCGACCGAAGGCTAAACCGTAGTCTCTCTCCTTTCTATTGACTGCCAGCGACGTGAGAGTGCTGGAGGTAAACGCAGCTTTCAGACAGAGACGGGGCAGCGTGATTGACAGACACGCGACCGTGTGACGGCGTCCTACCTGCCGCAGGCCGGCTGGTGTTGGGCTTCGATCGCAGCCCGCCCGGCTCCCGGTTCCTGATTGCTGCCGCTACCCGCTCAACACTAGTGATGTTTGGGTTGCCACACGTCCAGGTTCAAGTGCTATTCCTGGATAAATGCCTACAATCGCTTATCTGCAGAATATCTCTTACCTACCAAGGGCATGTAAATATTGTAGACACATCGTTTTGAGAACGTGTTTCTTTTCACGCTACAGTAAAGACCCGATACTTATCAGTGTACTGCCGACAGTCGCACAGTTATCTAGGTTTTGTATCTCCTGCCCATTTAGAAGTATACACTGATCCATCTGTCTGCCTTCCTCTGCCGTCAGTGATACCTTTTGGGAATGTCCAACATTGTCGTATAGACAACAAAATTCAAGCTTACGAAACATCGGAACAGCTTTGTCACTGGATTCAGGCAATCCTAGAAAATGCGCTTTATAATTGAAGAAATGAGCAACTCTGTTTTCAGGGACGATGGTTGCACAGAATTATCTTTGAGTAAGCCAAATGTTCGGAAATTCAGTGAAATCGTTTGACTGAAAGAATCACAAACGAGGTATTTGTTTCGCCGTAGACTAGTACCGATCATGAAAGACAAGAAGAGTGACCTAGAAGGTGTGGCCAAAATACAAGCAAATTAATGAATGTCAAGAAGGGTCCAGTTACTTCAGACGCTCAACGTGTAGTGATTCTTTATTCACTCTGGCATCACTAAGCTGTTATGTAGCGCTACGGTGTTAAGACGCTAATCCTCAGGTTTTCTTGTGGCGAATAACGAGAGAACGTATGTCCTGGTTTAATAAATCTTATAAGAAAAGCGTATATAAAAATGGGCACCGTAGTGTTTGGATAAAAGAAACAGTTGCTGTGCAGTTAGGCTGTGTATTTTAGGCAGTATAACGAGAGTAAAGCAAGACAAAAAAGGCCACAGGACTCACTCGTCTGGGTATCACGAAGTCCGACAGTCCAAGCACTACACCTGATACGGTGTAACAAATCTACTTTATTGCGCTGTTTGCCGGCCGTTGTGGCCGAGCGGTTCTAGGCGCTTCAGTTTGGAGCCGCTCGACCGCTAAAGTCGCAGGTTCGAATCCTGCCTCGGGCATGGATGTGTATGATGTCCCTAGGTTTAGTTAGGTTTAAGTAGTTCTAAGTTCTAGGGGACTGATGACCTCAGATGTTAAGTCCCATAGTGCTCAGAGCCATTTATTGCGCTGTCTGGTTTTCTACACAAGTAACGCCGACAGAATCACAAAACCCCTCCATGCTGGTGCTTTGTGGTGCAGAAAGCAAACCAAGAGAGTTACCCAACGAGTACGAACTCACTCCAAGTCATTCAGCAGTAGTGTGATTATCAGTCTTGAGAGTATCAAAAGAAAAGTGTTAGCATGAGAATAGAGTTCTTCGTAAGTATCTCCAGGGTGTCAGACTCTGTATGAGCGCCGTTGGTGGTGCGCTGAGCGTTGCTCTTAGAGTTGCGACGATGTTTGAAACCAGTTACGTATACTTGGTAAAATACGACAACCTTGATTTTAAACCGTAAATTGCTAGATACAGTTCTTATAGATGGTTTGACTGGCAATCTCAATCCGCGTGAAGAAAAATATCAAAAATGTTGCAATGGTCTTTTATTTGTTGGATACATTACGTAGTCCAAAATATGGAAATAAGTAATTGCTCGACGTGGGACTCCAAATTCCGAGTAAATCATACTTGAAGTATTAGCATCAGAAAATAGATCATAAGAAAACATTTTCAAACGCCTGTCTCATTTAGGCCACTGTAATAGTAGCAAAATAAAATTAACTGTAACTAGAAACGAACAGCAAAGAAATTTAAATTTACTCTGGAACAGACATAAATGTGCTTTCTGGTAGTCACTTATCATGATGTAAATAAGATTCGTCTATAAACGATGTCCGGAATGTTTCGATGACCCGTGTATCACCAACGTTTGCAAAAACAGGCATAATGTCTGCAGGGATTGTGACGCAGCATGTGAAGGTTGCTGTGTGTGGACTGGTTACCCCTGTAAGCGAAATTGCAGATCTGAAGATGGTTCTAGAGGAACCGAAACCGGTCATGTGAATAAATATTTTGCAATCAAGACCGATTATAAGTAACATATCACCAGTGTACCTGAGGTTTCACTGCACGCAAACTAGTTTTTCAGTTATACCTGCTTCGTAATGGAGTGTGAATACGTTCGTGAGCTGACCAATTATGCTCGCTTGCTGCTAAGGGACGTGGTACGTTAAAATTTTAGAGGCAAGTGAACATAGGAGTTGTTTAGCACATAAACCTTACCACTATACAGAAGGAGATACAAATTTTGCTTATGTACGTAAGGCACTGTGGTGGAAAAAGCCTTCGACTGACCGAAATGACGCCAAATTTTCAATAATGAGGACACTGTCGTATTACTTTATTCGTTGCTGCAATTAAGTCTAGAGCCTGTGATTCCTCCTCCTGGCTGGGAGTTTCCCCCCTAAAACGGGGATCTAAGATACACTGAGAAACCAAAGAAACCTGCAGGGCTGTCCACAGATCCGTAAGAGTACGAGGGGGTGGATAACAGCATAATGCAAGCATTCCAGATATGCTCAATAATGTTCATGTCCATCGAATTTGGTGGCCAGCGGAAGTGTTTAAACTCAGAAGAGTGTTCCTGGAGCCTCTCTGTAAAAATTCTGGACGTATGGAGTCTCTCATTGTCCTGCTGGAATTGCCCAAGTCCGTCGGAATGCACAATGGACATGAATGGATGCAGGTGATCGGATAGGATGCTTACGTACGTGTTACCTGTCAGAGTCGTATGTAGACGTATCAGCGGTCCCATATTACTCAAACCGTACACGCCCCACACCATTAGAGAGCCTCCACCAGCTTGAACAGTCCCCTGCTGACTTGCAGGATCCATGGGTTCATGAGGTTGTCTCCATACGCGTACACGTCCATCCGATCGATACAATTTGAAACGAGACTCGTCAGACCAGGCAACATGTTCCCAGTATTCTACAGTCGAAAATCTGTGTTGACGGGCCCAGCCGAGGCGTAAAGCTTTGTGTCGTGCAGTCATCAAGGGTACATGAGCGGGAATTCGGCGCCGCAAGCCCATATCGATGATGTTTCGTTGAATGTTTCGTACGATGACACTTGTTGATGGCCTGGGACTGAAATCTACAGAAATTTGCAAATGGGTTGCACTTACGTCTTGGTGAACGATTCTCTTCAGTCGTCGTTGGTCCCGTTCTTGCAGGATCATTTTTCCGGCCGCAGCGATGTCAGAGATTTGATGTTTTACCAGATTCCTGATATTCACAGTACACTCGTTTAATGGTCGTACGGGAAAATCTCCTCTTCATCGCTACCTTGCAGATGGTGTGTCCCATCACTCGTGCGCTGACTATAACATCACGTTCAAACTCACTTAAATCTTGATAACCTGCCATTTTAGCAGCAGTAGCGGATGTAACAACTGCACCAGACACTTGCTGTATTATATAGGCGTTGCTGACCGCAGCACCGTATTCTACCTGTTTACATATCTCTGTATTTGAACACTCATGCCCACACCAGTTTCTTTGGCGCTTCAGTATATTTTCCGCAGCATGCATGAATAGCTTTAAATGCGTACATGTTCCTGGGGCTCAGGGCATCTTTAATGGAAGATTCGTTACTGGAGAAAGTATTACATTCTAGGACTACAGCGCCTAATTCCGTAGAAATCCTATGAAGTATTTCAACCTTGCGCATGGCTTCTCACATTGGTCGCAAGAGACGCCATGCCATATTTGCTGTCTTCCTCTGCGAACGCAGGAACTCTAAGTACTTTGTCGCACTTCACAGTTGGGCATACAATGGCTTTTAAAACAGCCTCTTCATTCTTAAATAAACTGTACAAACAAATCACAATGTCTGACCAATGGGCTGGTGATAGAAACTTAAGTGTCGCAGAGGCATGGTGGATTTCCCCATTCTCTTGTTTTTCAACAAAGCGAGGGAGGCATGGCGCTCCTTAAAGAATTTTGCTCTTCCAAAGTTCTCAGTGTCATTGTGTCCTGTATAAGTAGATTACAAGTATCTTCTGCACAGCCTATGTAGGATGTGTACAAACTTCTCCGCTACTGTTTTCCATGCTGCATGCATGTTTCGCACATTGTTTGTGACCACTGCTATGAACCTTTCCACACCTATTTCACTAATATCTTCAATTAGCTACGAAGCAATATATTGTGCAGTTTACCTTTCCTCACCAGGTCGTAAACTTTTATAAAATATTGGCTGAGGCATTGTAACGATAAAGTTCGCGACATTGTTCCTTGATACATCAGCCTAGCCATCTGAAATCAGTGCAAGGGCAGTTGAACAACTCAGTTTCGTTGTCACAAATGTCCTCACCTGTTGACATTCGGCAGAGAGCAAAATGCGCTGAGCAGTAGGTGACTAAGAAATTCATAGCCAGGCCGTATTTTCTAAAATACTTCCCTCCAACTTTTCGAATCCATCGTAGACAGTGGAACAGCGGAAGCATATGTAGCCCTAGCAAAGTCTTCGTGAAAGTCACTGTCACTTGCTTGATTGGTATCCTTATGGCCAAATGAAGAGGGTTTGTGGCGAACCTGTCACAAGTTTTTCGTTAAGAGCATAACGTTTGGAGCACAGCATTCTATAGCAGTGAAATGTGGACTACAGCAAAACCAAAAAAGAAGAGAATCGAAGCATTTGAGATGTGATGCTACAGACGAGTGCTAAAAATTAGGTGGACTGATAAGGTAAGAAATGAGGAGGTTCTGCACAGAATCGAAGAGGAAAGGAATATTTGAAAAAACACTGACAAGGAGTGGGAACAGGATGAAAGGGCATCTGTCAAGACGTCAGGGAATGACTTCCATGATACTAGAGGGAGCTGTAGAGGACAAAAACTGTAGAGGATGACAGAGATTGGAATACATCCTTTAGATGACTGAGAACATAGGTTACAACTGTTACTATGATGTGAAGAGGTTAAGAGGTTGGTGCAGGAGAAGAATTCGTGGTGGGCTGCATCAAATCAGTCAGACGAACTGATGACTCAAAAGGAAAAAAAAAAGAAAAAAGAAAAAGAAAACAAGAACCGGAAGACACTGATGATAGCGTAAATGAAGACGACGTCCTTCATACTTCAGTATTCTGCAGCACTTTATTGACCTTTTTTCTTTTTTTCCTAGCATCACCAGAAACTCCCTGTTTAACAGATTGAAGGCAAAAATAGCATCTGATAAGACTTTCTTTTAATCCTGACGCAAGGTATTGTTATATTTAGGTTTAAGATATTTACATACTGAGTCTGTCTTACTACCAACTTGCTTCTATCGAAGAGGTTCCATAACTTTATTCGACGACGCATTCCGCTAACTAAATTATCCAGTTTGATTGCATAAGATAGCTCAGCGTAACATCAACCGAGGCGTGCCAGCAATGCCTAGGTTTATATAAAACTTCGGGTTGTGACCCTTCTTCTGTTCTACGTGTTTCCGGATTCATACCGTTCCTTCCAGTTCGCTAGCCCCTGACGCGAACGCAGTGCATGGTGGCGTGTATTAGTATGACAGGTTGCATGACAACTGGAATGAAGAGAATCATTGCTACGTTCTTACAGAGTTTTAAACAGTTTAAAAGAACACGATCATGAATTCACCGTTATTAAACTCTATTTTTAAGCCTCTGGTCGCTCTGCTGGTGCCTGGGAAGGCACAACAGCAGCAGTCCGCTCTAGATATAAGTTTATTGGTTCTCTATCTGCAGGCACCAAATAATTCGATGTGACAATACGGTACGCATGGTTTGTCAGACGAGCTTGCCTTCTAGTGGTGGATTCTGTAAGTACGCCACAACGCACACTACGAATCAAAACCTGGAGAGGTCCTCCATCCATGGGCATATATCATTTATCTTTATACTAGCTGTACCCCGCAGGGTTAGCAGCGGTTCAGCAGTAATTTATAAAAAAATGTTAGTGACTAATTTCGCTTCCCATGTCTCTTAGAAGTCTTGTGGCGCGAACACTTGCGGCCCAGCAAAGCGCACGACATCGGAAAAGATGGTAAAAGCTGACGGAACCCGTGTCGCTCGCAACTCATTCGCTTACTTCACAGAAAACATTTTTATGCGACCGAGTAGCGAACAACAAAATGTGCCAGGAAAGGAAGTAAATAATTTAACGATTGCTTGCGGCGTGCTTAGCGGGGAAAGATCATAATTGTCTTGGTGTTGACGGAGAGTCATAAATCTACAGCAATATCTCTCTGTAAACAACGTTCCGAGACTTCTTGTTCTCTGCGTGTACGTAGAGATAGCTGACTATCCGGCACTGCCAGGATATGTATTTATTCCAATCTTCTGTTAATCCATCTCATTCTGTCTCCTCTCTTTCTCCATCTTCTCCGTTCCACCGTCTCTATCCATCTCCTCATTCCCCTCTCTCTGTTCAACTTCCCTCCCTCTGCTAACCTCCTCCTGTCCCCACTCTCTTTTCATCTCCTCCTTTCCCATCCCACTGCCCAACGCCTCTTCTTCCCTTTCTTTGTCCATTTCATCCACCCCCTTTTTCTGGCATCCCCTCCTCTCTTTCGCTGTCCATCTCCTCTCCTCCCCACTCTGCCCATCTCCTTCTCTTTCCTTTCTCTGTCCATCTCCTCCTCTCCCTTCTGCTTGTCCATCTCCTCTTCTTCCCTTTCTCTGACCATTTCTTTCTTCGCCTTTATCTGTCCATCTTCCCCTCCCCCCTCTCTCTGTCCGCCTCCTCCTCCACCCCAGCCCCTATCTGCGACCTCCTTCCCCTCTCTGTCTGTCTATCTCACATTCCGCCCTTCTCTCTTCATGCTATCGTTCCCACCCCAATAGGAGGCTTGTGGTTCTCACCCACATATTATTTTTCCAGATCGTTTCAGAGGTCTAGATGAACATTGGCTTTGTCCGCATACGCACATGTGCAATCTATATAACGTACATTTCACACGTAATTGTGCACAATGTTCACTTGTATCTCTAGCGAATTTCACCCTGCAGTTCCATTTTCACGCGTCGTAGTGTTCACGACGTCATATCTCATGAACTATGTGTCATATAATGATACAATTTTTCTGATTCATTCAGTGACGTGTGTGGAATACTGTCTGCGAAACGTGTCACGAATAGAAGCAGTAACAAAGAAGTAATAAATTAAGATGTCATGCTTCTTGTGGCAGTTTTACTGCACGGACAGCGCAATTGTGGTAAGACATAAACATTTTTCATTTCATCGTTTTGTGGGGGTTATCAGAGAGAAAAAGTTTCGTAATGGTTCGATATTACGTGTAACGTTTCTCAAATACTATATGAGTATTCGTGCGTCGTGGGCTACACTACTTTTTCCGTGCCATCCCCACCCCTTTGATAGGTAGACATATACACTGAAGAGCCAAAGAAACTGGTACACCTGCATAATATCGTGTAGGGCCTCCGCAAGCAGGCAGAGGTTCCGCAAATCGACGTTGTATGGACTGGACTACTGTCTGAAGTAGTGCTGGAGGGTATTGACACCTTGAATCCTGCAGGGCTGTCCATTAATTCGTAGGAGAACTAGGTGATGGAGATCTCTTCTGAACAGCACGTTGAAAAGCATCTCAGATATGCTCAATAACGTTCGTGTCTGGGGAGTTTAGCGGCCAGTGAAAGTGTTTAAACTCAAAAGAGTGCTCCTGGAGCCACTCTGTAAAACGTCGGAATGTACAATGGACATGAATGGATGCAGGTGATTAGACAAGATGCTTACGTACGTGGTACCTGTAAGAGTCGTATCTAGATGTATCAGGGGCTCAGATCACTCCAACTGCCCCACACCATTACAGAGCCCCCACCAACTTCAACAGTCCACAGCCTACATGCAGAGTCCACGGATTGATGTCTCCATACCTGTACACGTCCATCCGCTAGATACAATTTGAAACGAGGCCTGTCCGACCAGGGAGCATGTTTCCAGTCGTCAACAGTCTAATGTCGTTGTTGATGGGGCCAGGCGAGGAGTAAAGCTTTGTGTCGTGCAGTCATCAAGGGTACACGAGTGGACCTTCGGTTCCGAAAGCCCTTGTAGATGATGTTTCGTTGAATGGTTCGCACGCTGACACTTGTCAGCATTCAAATCTGCAGCAATCTGCGGAAGGGTTGCACTTCTGTCACGTTGAACGATTCTCTTTGATCGTCGTTGGTCCCGTTGTTGCAGGATCTTTTTTCCGGCGGCAGCGACGTCGGAGATTTGATAATTTACCGGATTCCTGATGTTCACGGTACACTCGTGAAACGGCCGTACGGGAAAATCTCCGCTTCATCGCTACCTCGTAGATGGTGTATCCCATCACTCGTGCGCCGACTGTAACACCTAGTTCAAACTCACTGAAATCTTGATAACGTGCCATTGTAGCAGCAGTAACGGATGTAACAACGGCGCCAGACACTTGCTATATTATATTGGCGTTGGCGACCGCAGCGCCGTATTCCACCTGTCTACATATCTCTGTATTTGAATACGCATGCCTAAACAGTTTCTTTGGTGGTTCAGTTATAAGGTATCCTGCTTGTTAATTCAGGGTGTAAGCTACCTCTATGCCAAATTTCACCAAATCCATTCAGCTGTTCTATCGTGAAGGAGTAGCAAACACACTAACACACACACAAACTTTCGTATTTATAATATATTGGCAATTACGCCCGGCTGCTTTCGCATATCAGTAAAATAAAATGAAATGTGCGTATGCTATTAATGGCCGGGAGATCTCGCTCGGGAAATTGGGGTGTTTGGGGCATGTCTTTATATTTGACGCCATTTCGGCGACTTGGGCGTCGATGATGCTAAAATTATGATGAGAACAACACACATCCAGGGGCGAGCGAATAAAATGCGAGCCGGCAGGGAATCGAACCATCGAGCCGGGGACCACACAGACGACAGTTACAAACGCTAACTACAAGGCCACCACAGGTTGACACATAACACTCTTCGTCTTACTCATAAGAGATGCATAATGCTTAGCGCCTAAAATGCAATATTTTTGGAACTGATATAAGTATGGAAGTCGCATTAAAAACATACAGGATTATATAGACACTGTATTCATTACGTTGAATCGTATTATGTAGATCATATCAAACAATGAAAGCATTTTCACAAATATAATAAAGTTCAAAATTCAGGGAGGGTATAGGTTTTTCGAAGAGTACTTATTATTCCAAATTTCACGTTGTATTCTTCAAATCAATACGTATGTTGCACTACATAATTTCTAAACTATCCTATGTTCTTCATCAGCGTTCAAGCTATCTCCATACTAAATTCATTAAAATCAATTCAGAGTTTAGGTCGTGAAAGATAATGATGACGATGTTTGGTTTGTGGTGTGCTCAACTGCGCGGTTATCAGCGCCGATACAAATTCCCAACATTTGCTCAGTCCAGTCTCGCCACTTTCTTGAATGATGATAAAATGATGAGGACAATACAAAGACCCAGACATCTCGAGGGAGGTGAAAACCCCTGATACCGCTGGGAATCGAACACGGGACCCCATGTTAGGGAAGCTGGAACGCGAATGCGAGACCACGAGCTGCTGACGTTAGTCGTGAAAGCATAACAGACGTAGTTACTTCCGCATCTATGATATTAATATGGATTTTGCAGTTTTCAAACAGACGTCTTCTGTGAGCTCGGAGGGACTTACAAATAATTCTATGGTAAGGGAGCACAGCACTACAAGAAGTGTCAGACTATTTGGGGCAGTCAGCAAATGGCCCTTGTGCGACATACAGTTCTAACAGTTACAGTGAATGACTTGTACGTTGTTCGTATTAGTCAGAGAAGCCACAAAAATGCAACATAGTGAAGCCAGTATATATACGTTTACTATATTTTTTGGGTCAAACCTAGGACATTATACCACGTATTTGGTGCCAACACTGGACATATTTTTGAAATTACTTAAAAATCTTAACAGATTGAAACATCAACTTTTCCACTAGCCATGAATTTTTTTCAGAAGTGGTTAGCGTAAATCTAGGCTGAATAGAAATTCCCTAAAATAATCTACCTAAATCGCTTCGAACTTCTTTGAACACATTTTCATTCCTCTTTACGCCACCAAATTTACTGTTGATGCTATCGACAGTACAACGAACCAATTTTTTTTTCTTTTCAATTTCTTATCTTTTCACACACTGCGTCAAAGTGTGAGCAGTTTCATGTGACACCTCATCGAAATTTAAAAAATGGACTCCACAATGAAATATCTTACAACAACCAGAGCATGTTTTACTTCATTTCTCTTTGAGCTATCCATCGTTACTGTAACACAATTACGGTTTTTCAAAGAAAGAAACACATTGTTTAATATAAATGGTAAAATAACGTTAAAAATAATCGCCCCGATTTTGCGTCTAGCAGACGAAAATGTTTGGTTCGTATACACAGCTGGAAAAAATTTAAATAACTGCACAGACGACGTCGATTTTAATCCGATGATGGCATACGCCACTTGGGGGATAGTAGATGTACTAATGACGTTTTCATCGTCGTCCACCAATAGATAGCGTGGTAGCATACCCACTACACTTCCATTTGTGTCTACCCTTTAATAGGGAATGCTCTCACCTAGAAAGCTCAGTGTGGTGCAGACATATGAAGCAAGCCGGTAACCATGTCACGAACGTACACTCGTACTTCCTACAGCCAACTGAGCGAGTTTGAAAGGGGACAAATTGTGGCTTTCCGATTTGCAGGATAGGATATTTGCAGAATAGGATTTTATTACAATCATCATTTCTTCCTATGTAGGTTGGTGACAATAAAATATTTTCACATTCAGAGGAGAAAGTTGATGACAGAAATTTCGTGAAAGGATCTCGCGGCAACGATAAACGCCTTTGTTTTAATCATCACCATCCCAATTCGTTTATAATATCCGTGACACTCTTCCCCTATTTCGTGATAATACAAAAAGAGCTGCC
Organism: Schistocerca americana; assembly: GCF_021461395.2. NCBI lineage: Eukaryota > Metazoa > Arthropoda > Insecta > Orthoptera > Acrididae > Schistocerca > Schistocerca americana. The sequence goes on from NC_060120.1 coordinate 261,098,528, forward strand.
CTTCCTTGAACTTTTGAGATGTGCTCCGTGAATCCTATCTGATAAAGAGAATCATACAGAGCACATCAGTACTCTTGCAAATAACGAACAAGCCTAGTGTAGGCATTCTCTTTAGTTACCCTGTTGCATCTTATAAGCGCAATAAAACATATTCGTTTCAGTTTAAGTTGTTCGTTATTGTAATTACTAGGTATTTCGCCGAATTCGCTAATATCCTCGATCTGTAGACAGATAGCAGCTAGCATGACAGTTTGACAGTTATTTCTATGTTATACTCTTTCAATAGTAAAATGCTGTAGCCACCTCATGTCCAGTTTAGCTGTGCTCCTACCCTGTTAAGTGCGCTGTGTAACGAGGGCGTAGCCAGGATGTTTTAAAAGGGTGCGTCCGATTTGTTAAAGGGGATCTTAAAAAGACACATGTTCTTCATTTATTCTCAAAATTACCATTTTATTCGACAATGATCTAAGAATTTTCGTGAAGCAGAATGTGTGTGAAATCTTATGGTACTTAACTGCTAAGGTCGTCAGTCCCTAAGCATACACACTACTTAACCTAAATTATCCTAAGTACAAACACACACACCCAAGCCCGAGGGAGGACTCGAACCTCCGCCGGGACCAGCCGCACAGTCCATGACTGCAGCGCATTAGACCGCTCAGCTAATCCTGCGCGGCAGAGAGTGCTTTATTTTGGCAAACCACTAACAAGCAATCATGCTCCAATCTCTCTTCACCCTTCAAGGTCATTTTACACTCTTCGTCTTTCAGTCTGTGTTCGAGCTGAGGAAATGATCAGGAATGGAGGACCACAAATTTTTTGGGACAGTGTGATTATTACCAACAGATTAAAACCAACTTTTGGAATATAGAAATATCTATTCGACAGAGAAGCAGAACCATTTTTGGTGGCGAAAATGCAAAGCATCGTGAATTATTCAACCTTACCCTTTCCCACTGGCTCTGAGCCCTATGGGACTTAACATCTGAGGTCATCAGTCCCCTAGAACTTAGAACTACTTAAACCTAACTAACTACTTAAACCTAACTAACCTAAGGACATCACACATATCCATGCCCGAGGCAGGATTCGAACCTGCGACCGTAGCGGTCGCGCGGTTCCAGACTGAAGCGCCTAGAACCGCTCAGCCACTCCGGCCAGCCTTACCCTTTCCCAAATTTCCTCATTTATATATGCATTATTCACTTCTGCATTAAAAAAAGTCCCGGTAGACAAAAGCATGAGGAGAATTTGGATTATTACTTATCATACGTTTTTTAGTGCCGGAAGTTTCCAAAAATATCCTCGGTTCACTTTCGATGCAGCGCTTTTCATTGAAGCATAGGGGCTGCATTTTTAAGGGGATTGAAATCTTTCAGGGAATAAAAGTATTCTGATGGAACTGGCTGTGGCCTATAGCTAGGGACCAACCCCGACATTTGAATAAATTGAAAATGGAAGACCAGAGGAAACGGTCTTCTAGGTTGCTGGAGGATTGATTCGGAGCACTTCGTCTTCCGAATCCAGGGACTGCTAGCTCAGCGGCTCAGCAGGGGTAGCTATCCCAAGTCGCTGGAGAATTTGGAAAAACTGCTTGTTTGTATTGTTTTAAAACAAAATAAAATGCATCACAACAAAATATTGAGTTTTGCCATTGCATATTTTACCTTTAATTGTGTGTGTTTCGTCATTTGATGGTGCTTGAATCCCTGGGTTATTTTAATATTTAATTGTGAATGGAATTGTCAGCTCCAGTTATTATAGTATTGCAAGGGCATAAATAGATTTAGGAGGAAAAGGGGGGGGGGGATGCAGAGCGCAGTTGACTCGGACGAATTCAAGCAACCCGCTGAAAAAATCTTTTAGAAACGAATGTGCAATAGAATGTGTTGTTACCACATACCCCTTCCTCTCTCCACAAATTCCTCCCCATCGTTCCGTATCGGAACTTGTTTTCATAACTGAGTACCGCCTGGGTGACCAATTTGAGCGATATATTGCCATTTGGGCCAGTAATGACAGAACATTGCAGATTTTTTAAAGAAACACAACCTTCGCCGTTGGGCGATATTATTGCCGGTCAACGCGATTTGTGGGCGACACAGACAAGTCCAAGTTTATTTCTACGCACTGATTTTAATATAACGTTATTTGTAATGATGTTTGCCACTCCGCTGCCTTAAGAAATACTGAAATCTTGCAACTCCAAAGTTCTGTCAGCCTCCAAATATCGAATGGTTCAAATTGGTTCAAACGGCTCTGAGCACTATGGGACTTAACATCTGAGGTCATCAGTCCCCTAGAACTTAGAACTACTTAAACGTAACTAACCTAAGGACATCACACACAGCCATGCCCGAGGCGGGATTCGAACCTGCGACAGTAGCAGCAGCGCGGTTCTGGACTAAAACGTCCAGAAACGCTCTGTTACAGCGGCCGGCTCCAAATAACGAACACAGCGCTAACATTAAACTGCTATAGGTAGGTAAGCAGGCTATTATAGTAGTAGTACATATTTTTAACTCATCATAACGCTAGCAGACGAATCAGAATATGTTTTCCTCCTCTTTCTAGCTACAAACTTATCCACCGTTAGAACTATCACAACAGCACACTTGCACAAAAACAATAAACGGTCGCACTTACATTAAATTCAACTGCCCTCAAGCAAGGCCAACAATTGGTCGTGGATAAATAAGGATGGACAATAGGCAATAGTGCTGTGGATGTATAGATAGTTTAAATCTGTTGTTTCCTTTGTTGACTATCGATAGTGGTACTGCTTTCTCGTCTTATGAATGAAAATCAAAATATCATTCGATTTCACTACACGGCAACTAGGTTCTACTAAATCGACATCTATATCCATACTCCGCAAGCCACCCGACGGTGCGTGGCGGAGGGTACCTTGAGTACCTCTATCGGTTCTCCCTTCTATTCCAGTCTCGTATTGTTCGTGGAAAGAAGGATTTTCCGTATGCCTCTGTGTGGGCTCTAATCTCTCTGATTTAATCCTCATGGTCTCTTCGAGAGATATACGTAGGAGGGAGCAATATACTGCTTGACTCCTCGGTGAAGGTATGTTCTCGAAACTTCAGCAAAAGCCCGTACCGAGCTACTGAGCGTCTCTCCTTGTGTGTAATTTCATTTATGTTTCTTACTATGAAACAGACACTGAACGGTAGTGGGAGATACTTCGTTCCCAAAACATTTTAAGCTTATACCTGTGTTGCTCATGACTGGTTGTCATACCGATACTTCCTAGATTGTGCTATTATTTCGTGCACAACTTACAAAACAGATTTCAGTCAAAAGTAAAGTAACGTACAGTAGTTAATTTTCTTGATTAAGAGTATATTTACTTGGAATCACTTTACTAAATAGGTCAGCGACAGTCTTTTATTTACATAACCACAGTTTTACCCTGAAACCCCAGTAACCTTGGCTAGATTCCAGTTAGTGTAAGTACTCCTCTCTGCCAAAACATAATGTCAAGTGAGGAAACTTCGTCCGATTAATTTGCGTTAATTCATGATCACGGTCAACTACAAATTCCTTTCGAAGGAGTAACATTATTTGGGTGTTACTTTCGTGGTAATAACCATTTGAGTATTACAAGCTGAGTTTCATCACTTATTCATCCTGCTATACTGCGGAGCCACAATAAATAAAAGTTCATTTTCTGTCCTTCCTGGTGTCTGGTTTCTATGGTCAACAGTATAGTTAGCGGAGTGTAAAGCAATTATCGATAAGTGGAATTACAGTATCGTAATGTATTACTTGGAGAATTACTCGCATTAAACGAGCAAAACGTGAGAAATTTCAGTTAGCAGCCACTCCGGGATAACAAAGCTATGCGGACGCAAGGCGAGTGTCGCAATGGAACAGGGGGGGAGGGGGGGGGGGAGTGGCGGACCTGTGGCTCTGCGATCGAAGCCAGGGTTGTCGCGGCAGGACGACGACAGGGCGCGCTCAATATGTAATGACCGAGCCAGCCACATCGGCCACTATTACCACGGCTCGAGGAACCCACCACACTGAATAGGCGTCAATGACAGATCGATTTAGCTACTCGTTCCCTTAAGCTGACCGTGTAATCCTCTGTAGCCGCCAAGAAACAATAGAGTCATTCGAAAGCAGATCGTTTAGCAGTCAGAATAACGCAGCAAAAAAAAAAAAAAAAAAAAAAAAAAAAATGTTTAAGCCTCTGGTTGAAGTTCTGATGATACGTGTGTCCAATTAATTATGTTGAGACCTAACCGTATTCTTCCTGTCTGACTGACCGTCCTATGTACATAGAGACAACACGCACAATCAAATGTTCCATTCACCTCCTGCATGTATACGCCAAGTAACCGTCTTATCACACTTGCCCCATTACCCCCTCCCCGGTGTACCTACTCCAGTATGCCGACGGCACCGCCTTTTTCGCTCTCCATCCTGTTCTTCATTGCTTCTGACCATCTCTCCATCGCAATAATTTCATTTCCACTTCATCCAGTCTCTCAAACAAGCCTGCATAAAGCCAGGAAATAATATAGGAAATTTTTCACCCGTTCTTGCTTCTACGTTGGGCAACATATTCCAGTTTCACTATATTTCGTTGTTCCCTCCAGTTCTTCCACAACGCCTTCATTGTTCCAGTGTATTCCTCTGTGAGGAACTGCCTATTGACTTCTGATTCTTAGGGCGACGTTAGGTTGGTGACCTTCCTGACGTTTCGCCAGCACCAGCGGCTGGCATTGACAGACCTTTAACCTCCATTGCCAACGGTGCACTGGAGTTGGCCTCGCGGCCGTACATTATACACTATGTGATCAAAAGTATCCAGACACTTGGCTGTAAATGACTTACAAGTTCGTGGCGCCCTCCAACAGTAATTCTGGAATTCAGTTTGGTGTTGGCCCACCCTTAGCCTTGATGGCGGCTTCCGCTCCCACAGGCGTACGTTCAATCAGGTGTTGGAAATGGGAATGGCAGACCATTCTTCACGGAGTGTTGCACTGAGGAGAGGTATTGATGTCGGTCGGTGAGGCCTTGCACGAAGTCGGCGTTTCAAAACGTCCCAAAGGTGTTCTATAGGTATCAGGTCAAGACTCTGTGTGGGCCAGTCCATTACAGCGACTTTATTGTCGGGTAACCACTCCGTCACAGTTCGTACATTATGAACAAATGCTCGATCGTGTTGAAAGATGCAGTCGCCATCCCCGAATTGCTCTTCAACAGTGGGAAGCAAGAAGGTGCTTTAAACATCAATGTAGACCTATGCATGATTGTCCTACTCAAAACAACAAGGGGTGCAAGCCCCCTCCATGGAAAACATGAACACACCATAACACCACCGCCACCGAATTTTACTGTTGACACTACACAAGCTGGCAGGTGACGTTCATGGGGCATTCGCCATACCCACACCGTGCCATTGGATCGCCACACTCTGTCCTGTGATCCGTCACTCCACACAACGTTTTCCCACTGTTAAATTGTCAAATGTTTACGCTCCTTACGCTAAACGAGAAGTCATTTGGCATTTACTGACGTGATGTGTGGCTTATGAGTAGCTGCTCGACCATGAAATCCAAGTTTGCTGTTATTTCAGGCAATATTGCTTGTCTGTTAGAACTGACAACTCCATGCAAACGCCTCTGCTCTATGTCGTTAAGTGAAGGCGGCCGGCCATTCCGTTGTCCGCGGTGAGAGGTAATGCCTAAAATTTGGTATTCTTGGCACACTCTAGACACTGTGGATGTCAAAATACTGACTCACCTGCCGATTTCCGAAATTGAATTTGCCATGCGTTTAGCTCCAACCATCATTCCAGGTTCAAAGTATGTTAATTATCGTCATGTAGCCAAACCAAGTCGGAAACATTTTTATATGAATCGCCTATATGTGTACGCGATACTACCGGCATCTATGTGCACACATGCAGATGGCGGTAATATGACGTACGCAAGATATAAAAGGACAGTGCATTTGCTATCCTATTAATTTGGCACCCCAGTGTACACCGAGCGAGAATACACCAAACTGGAAGATTTGGGGCCACTGGTTCGTATCAGAACATTGTAGTGCAGGGTCAAAACAAATCGAATTAAATGGGGCCTCAAATATGAGGCAAACGTCGAATGCAACTATGGTGAAGGTGATCGGACGTCTTCCACAATGTCTCAACTGCCCCACGGGATGTAACTTTGACGATCTGTTCCTCGACAAGAAAGAAGCACTGAACGTGGAGCGATATTGGACTGTAAAACACTTAAAGAAATTTTCCGGACAAGGAAAATATCCCACATTTCATCCTTACCGCAAAACGAAGTTTCAGCTAGAGCCCTGCTTCTTTCCCTTCATAAAGTAATATTTTCTACTGCCGCTGTCCACTTGCTGCACAAGCTATCGTGCAGTCCACATGCTCTTCAATAGCACGTTGTGTTTAAGAATTATACAACTACATCTATGTACATACTCCACAAGCCACCGCATGGTGCATGGCTGAGGATACGTTGTAGCTCTATCAGTCATTTCCTTTCGTGTTCCACTAGAAAATGGAGGAAGGGAAAACGGACTGTCTGTATGCCTCCGTATGCGCTGTAATTTCTCTCGCACGTGTCCTTACGCAAAATGTACGCTGGCGGCACTATAATTGTTCTGCTGTCAGCCTCAAATGACGGTTCTATAAATTATCTCAATAGTGCCTCGTGATTGGAACTTCTTACTGACCCCCCCCCCCCCCCCCCCCCCAGGGATTCCCATTTGGGTCCACGTAGCACCTTCGTAATACTTGCGTGCTGGTGGAACGTACTTGTAACAAATCTAACAGCACGCGTCTGAACTATTTCGGTGTCTTTCTATAATCTGACCTCGTAGGGATTCCTCACTCTTGGGCGGTAGTCAAGAATGTGTTGCAGTAGTGTTTCATGCGCGGTCTCAATATATGAGCTCAACTTTTCTTAAGTTCTCCCAATAAATCGAAATCATTCATGACTTATTTTTGAATAAATAAATAAAAGACATTGGCAATCTGTTTTAGTGTAACAGTGAGGATTTCCTCTTACGGTTAATTTTTCTTTCTTCTACTTTGTCAGTTACTGATCATATTCTTTTTTTGGATCGTCTCACCATTATTTTATCACATCTCTCTCTCTCTCTCTCTCTCTCTCTCTCTCTCTGTGTGTGTGTGTGCGTGTGTGTGTGTGTGTGTGTGTGTGTGTGTGTGTGTGTGTGTGTTGTGTGTGTGTCGCATCTCTTCCCTCAAGTCCATTCGTGAAAAGAGTCAAGAGACTCTGTCTCCCTCTCTCTGTCTCTCTCCCTTTCTGTTCAAATGGCTCTGAGCACTATGGGACTTAACATCTGAGGTCATCAGTCCCCTTAGAAATAACTAGAACTTAGAACTAACCTAAGGACATAACACTCATCCACGCCCGAGGCAGGATTTGAACCTGCGACCGTAGCGGTCGCTCGGTTTCAGACTGAGGTGCCTAGAACCGCTCTGCCACATCGCCCGGCTCCCTTTCTGTCTGTCGCGCTTTTTGCAGGACCATTCCTAGGCTAGAGTGAACAGACTGAATGAACGTGAAAATTATCTCAGTTATTTGACTAATCATAGACAAATGTAAAGTCGCTTTCTCCTGTTGTAGCAATTACTGCATTTACTCTGTCTGTCCCTACTATTTCTGAACTACGAGACAGAGTTGCGTAACTCGTCTTTCGTGGTGGCTGAAGTTTTGCAGTACAGTCAACGTCGTGTTTCGTTATTTCGACGAACGATGCTGTGAGTGGGCCCTACAACATCCGGTCCGACGAACTCGGAAACACTTCCAGTGAGAGGATGTAGGCGTTAATTTAACGGCGTCTGCGGAAGTGGTTACGGCAGGTTGCGCAGCTCTGGCGTCGCAGTAGAGACAGGTAGGCTACACTACCGTGCCCGCTAGAAGTTAGGCGGCAGCCGCAGAATTTGCCGCAGTCTGGCGTCGTCGCCAGATCCGCCGGTAGCGAGGAGACGAGACGCGGACGTCGCGAGTGCGCATGCGCAGCTTACCTCCCGCCACTGCCCGGAGAATGCTAGACACGTGCTCTCCGGTCCCAGTGGCCGTGATCGCTGTGTAGCAGACACGTTACTACTGCTGACACACGCTCCGCACGACCCCAGAATTATAATAGCGTGATGTGACTTTCATCTAAATGCACTTGTTACACTATTTGCTGCGTCTTGCGTCCCGTATATACTACTGGCCATTAAAATTTCTACATCAATAAGAAATGCAGATGATAAACGGGTATTCATTGAACAAATATATTATACTAGAACTGACATGAGATTACATTTTCACGCAATTTGGGTTCATAGATCCTGAGAAATCAGTACCCAGAACAACCACCTCTGGCTGCAATAACGGCCTTTATATGCATGGAAATTGAGCCAAACAGAGCTTGGACGGCGTGTACAGGTACATCTGCCCATGCAGCTTCAACACGATACCACAGTTCGTCAAGAGTAGTGACTGGCGTATTGTGACGAGCCAGTTGCTCGGCCACCATTGACCAGACGTTTTCAATTGGTGAGAGATCTGGAGAATGTGCTGGCCAGGGCAGCAGTCTAACATTTTCTGTATCCAGAAAGGCCCGTACAGGACCTGCAACATGCGGTCGTGCATTATGCTGCTGAAATGTAGGGTTTTGCAGGGATCGAATGAAGGGTAGATCCACGGGTCGTAACACATCTGAAATGTAACGTCCACTGTTCAAAGTGCCGTCAATGCGAACAAGTGGTGACCGAGACGTGTAACCAGTGGCACCCCATAGCATCACGCCGGGTGATACGCCAGTATGGCGATGACGAATACACGCTTCCAATGTGCGTTCACCGCGATGTCTCCAAACACGGATGCGACCATCATGATGCTGTAAACATAACCTGGATTCATTCGAAAAATGATGTTTTGCCATTCGTGCACCCAGGTTGGTCGTTGAGTAGACCATCTCATGCGCTCCTGTCTGTGATGCAGCGTCGAGGGTAACCGCAGCCATGGCCTCCGAGCTGATAGTCCGTGCTGCTGCAAACGTCGTCGAACTGTTCGTGCAGATGGTTGTTGTTTTGCAAACGTCCCCATCTGTTGACTCAGGGATCGAGACGTGGCTGCACGATCCGTTACAGCCATGCGGATAAGATCCCTCTCATCTCGACTGCTAGTGATAAGAGGCCGTTGGGATCTAGCACGGCGTTCCGTATTACCCTCCTGAACACACCGATTCCATATTCTGCTAACAATCATTGGATCTCGACCAACGCGAGCAGCAATGTCGCGATACGATAAACCGTAATCGCGATAGGCTACAATCCGACCTTCATCAAAGCCGGAAACGTGATGGTACGCATTTCTCCTCCTTACACGAAGCATCACAACAACATTTCACCAGGCAACGCCTATCAACTGCTGTTTGTGTATGAGAAATCGGTTGGAAACTTTCCTCATGTCAGCACGTTGTAGGTGTCGCCACCGGCGCCAACCTTGTGTGAATGCTCTGGAAAGCTAATCATTTGCATATCACAGCATCTTCTTCCTGTCGATTAATTTTCGCGTTTGTAGCAAGTCACATTCGTGGTGAAGCAATTTTAATGGCCTGTAGTGTAATTCTCCGCGCTAGTTTACCCCGGATAAGTCTCATTTCTACATAACTACTGTAATCCACAACCATTTCAGCCTCCGGTAATGATTATGGCAAACTGAAACCAAACGACTGTTCAAGTTGTCGTGTAGAATCTATGAAATCGGCGAGATACCGTCTTGTTTCCCGAAAAATATCATCCATTTCCGAAGATAGAAAGGGCACATATACGCAAAAACTGTGGCACAGTCAGCTTAACAGTTCATGCATACAGGCTTCTGACAAGAATAATATAAGAAGAAAGGAAAAGAAAATTTTGGGTAAGTGAGATGATGATCAGTTTGGCTTAAGGAAAGGTAAAGGCACCAGAGAGGATGTTCTGACTTTGCGCTCTATGGTAGAAGCAAGACTGAAGAAAAATCAAGACATTTTTTCGATCTGGAAATAGCATTAGATAGTGTAAAATGGTGTAAGATGTTCGAATAGGAGTAATCTGCAGGAAAAGACGGGTAATGTACAAGTTGTAAAAGAACTATGGCGGCACAATAAGAGTGGAAGACGAAAAATGAAGTGCTCCTGTTAAAAAGGGGATAGAGTTTTCGCCCCAACTGTTCAGTCTTTACATCGGAAAGGAAAATACAGAATTAAAGCAATGTTCAAGAGTGAGATTAAAATTCAAGGTGAAAGGACATCGATTTTTGTGTTAGCAGAAGAGCCAACACCGTATTACGAGTGGAGGCCGAAATGCACACGTTTTAGCTCACGCAGGCTGGCGTGGGGAGGGAAGAACTATGCTGACGTGAGGTCTGGAACATGACAAGGACTGAGAATTCAGAAAGCGGACGTAATTAGTTTGATACTTAACTTTAATCCGTTAATGATGAACGTCGCTCTTGACGGTGCATGATTCACAATATTATCTGTTCAGAATACATTCTTGAAGATAGTAATGATAGTAACTGAATAGGGCGCCTTGCTAGGTCGTAGCAATTGACGTAGGTGAAGGCTATGCTAAACTGTCGTCTCTGCAAATGAGAGCGTATGTAGACAGTGAACCATCGCTAGCAAAGTCGGCTGTACAACTGGGGCGAGTGCTAGGGAGTCTCTAGACTAGACCTGCCGTGTGGCGGCGCTCGGTCTGCAATCACTGATAGTGGCGACACGCGGGTCCGACGTATACTAACGGACCGCGGCCGATTTAAAGGCTACCGCCTAGCAAGTGCGGTGTCTGGCGGTGACACCACATCGATAATATCATTCGCTGACGAGTTTGCTATCCTCAGTGAAAGTGTAAGAGAGTTACAGTATCTGTTGAATGGAATGAACAGTCTAATGGGTATAGAGGTAATCTGAAAAATACAAAAGTAATGACAAGTAGCTGTAATGAGAATGACGAGAAACTTAATTTCAAAATTAGTGATCACGTAGCAGACGAACTTAAGGAATTCTTCTACCCTGGAAGCAAAATTACCCATGACGGACGAAGTATCGAGGACATAAAAAGCAGACTACCACAGGTAGAGAGTGGATTGTTGGCCAAGAGAAGTATAGCGGTAACAAAGCAAAAAAAATCTGAAAATACAAGTCTGGAGCACAACACTGTATGGTAGTGAGTTATGAACAGTGGAAAAATCGGAAGAGAAGGCATTCAAAGCACGGCATATGAGATATGATGCTACAAAAGAATGTTGAAAATCAGGTGGACCGATAACACAAGGAACGAGGAGTATCTCTGAATAATCGGCGAAGAAAAGAACACATGCAAAACATTGACAAGAAGAAGAGACAAGGCATCCAGCAAATAATTGATGTCGTAGGTTGCAGTTGGTACTCCGAAATGAAGAAGTTGGTGGAAGAGAATAATTCGTGGCGGGCCGCATCAAACCAGTGGCAGGACCGTTGAAAGTAGAGATCTTCTCGTGTAATTTTTACTCCCACACTAATCTCCATTACCAAATTAATTATTCCTTAATGCCCTAGTATATGACCTAACAACGTATCCGTTATTTTCGTCACGTTGTGTCTCAAAGATCATTTCATTACTTCCTCATTAGTTACCAGATTTACAAATCTAATATTCAGGATTCTCCTTTTGTAGTAACACTGCTCGAAAGCGTCTATTAATTTCTCCATATTATGCCACACTCTAGATAAATACTTTTAGGTAAGACTATCCAACAGTTCAATTTATATTCGATATTGAAACGCCGTTCCTTTTTCAGGACACCCATTCCTGTTCTTGCCAGTCTGCGATTTACATGCTCTTATTTCTCCAATCGCCAGTTTTTCTGGCCAAACAGCGAACATCTTCCACTACTTCTTGGGTCTCATTTCCAAATCTAACTGCTAGAACATTACACGATTATCTACTGACTTGACAGAAAATTCTAAGATGATTTGGACTTACGATAAATCGGTAAACGGATCGAAGTCACATGTCCAGATACTCTCTTACCATCATGGCACTGAAACAGAGCAATGACACAGAAAACTGTTTCACAGAGGAAATCACGCTGTAATTTCCCCCTTCACACAATCGCAATAGCGACAAAATGACAGATACCATAATAAGTAACGATGGGGTACGAAAGCAACTCAAATAACAGAGGGTAGGCCACTGGACCTGACGCGATACCTATACGGTTCTACCTAGAGTATGCGAAAGAACTTGCTCCTGTTCTACCAGGAGTTTACCGTAGGTCTTCGGAGGAGTGAAGTGTTCCTGATGACCGTAAAAAAAAAAAAACAGGTCATTCCTGTTTCAAGAAGGGTACTAGAAGAGACGGACAAAACTACAGCATGTCCTGCTGAACGGAGAGAGTCTTCAGACGTAAAAGTAACTTAGGGTGAACCCAACGAAGTGGTCTAAAAAAATGGTTCAAATGGCTTTGAGAACTATGGGACTTAACATCTGAGGTCATCAGTCCCCTAGAACTTAGAACTACTTAAACCTAACTAACCTAAGGACATAACACACATCCATGCCCGAGGCAGGATTCGAACCTGCGATCGTAGCGGTCACGCGGTTCCAGACTGAAGCACCTAGAACCACTCGGCCACACCGGCTGGCCTGGAACGACCACATAAGATTAAGTGCGAGTAAGGCAGATGCCAGACAGAGATTCGTTGGATGAATCCTTGAGAAATATAGTGTCTCAAAAAAGGAAGTATCTTACAAAACACTCATTCGACCAGCTCGTCAGTATGGGATCCATACCAGACAGGTTGATCAGTCAACTGCAGGGACAGACTGGATAAGAGAGGTGTTCTGAATCACACTGTGGTTTACTGTTAAAGTTCCGGGAGCGACGTTCCTAGAAGAGTCAAGCAGTGTGCTTCTTCCTCCTAGCGAAAAGGCCATGAAGATAAAATTAGAGAGAATTGAGCCTATACAGAGACTTACCAGCACTCTTTCTTCCGACGAACCATAAGGGACCGGAACTGGCAAAGGGTGAAATGACACTGGTACACCAAGTACCCTGCGTCACACACCGAAAGTGGCTTGCGGAGTACAGATGTAGATGACTTCATCTGTCTACACCTCACTGTCCTTGTTCAACTTTCATTGACGGTCTTCTAATAAACTTGTAGTAAAGTTCTCCATTAAGAAGTGAGCCATGTCAGTGAGATTTCCATGGAGTCAGTGGTTCTGAGTTTGTAAGCTACAGCAGGTTGAGCAGCTTGTAAGTGCTAGCAGTTGTTCGAGCTATTCAAGTTGCTAGTGTCGCCTCAAAACTCATTTCCACAAAAATTTTCGTTATTCACCAATTCCGATTGTTTAGGAATGGTCTTTGTCATGGGACATGCTCGTCCAGCATTACTTTTCCTCAACAGTAGTTGTTGATTCCGGTATTATTTTACGAATTTTGGACAAGGCTGTATTATCTCAGTTCCTTTTCTTGAAACTTTCTTATAATTTTATAGGTAGTGTGTTATACTTCAAACTATAATTTATGAAAAGGAATGATTTTATGTAAAGATGTTATAATCGGTAAGTACTAGTTCTAATGTACAGCTAAAATTAGTTTATTTAGAAACACTTGAAATTACAAATTATTGCACCCTTAAAATTTCTATTTTTAATTACACAATCCTCTACTGTTTTGATGTTTATTTCTGGATTCATTTATGAAATAATAGTCGAAATTAATAATGTAACGGAAACTAGTAGAAATTCACTTGTTAAGAAAAATTGTAAACACTTTGGAATATTGTTTTTTCCGAAGAGTGTGGGAGTCGTTAGCTTGCCTCCGATGTGATCGGGTGTAGTTTTGTAGTTTTGTGTGAACAGTGTAAATTCGTCATTACTAATGTGAAAAGTCAGAACACTGTATGATATACTAAAACGTGAGAAAATATATTTACGTAAAAAAATGCTGCAACAACAATCTTCAAATTCATTCAGTTCAAACCATTAGGACCTGATGTGAGATTTTCAGATTCATGAATCAGACCCATAGACAAGGAGAACTGGAGCCATCTCAACATGACAAGCTAAGTAAACTAGAAAGTTTATTGTAATATTCGCTTCTCTCAAGTCTTCATAAAAGACTTTGCTTATTAATTGCTTTGACTGGACATTGTTTAATGTGGATAATAGATGGAAGTAGGAAGGAGGGGAGAGATTACATTTTCATCAACTACTAATGCGTTTTGGTGTTATGAACTATCTCTGAATCTAATCCGACGGAACAGAAATGTGTGTCACACATGAGACAAGGAATCAGTTGATACTGAACTTCCTGAAGCATCAAGGAATCGTCCTTGTGGTAATGGAGGAAGTCCGGAGAGTAAAAATTGCAATGAAGCCCAAGACTTCAGTACTAGAAGCAGGTTCAAATGGATGTCGTTACGCAGAGGTGAAAGAGGCTTGCGTGGGATAGACTAAATTAGAGAGCTGCGCGAAACTCATCTTCGGCCTGAAGACTGCTACAGCAACACATTGTCACCTTTGGTATGGTTTTACTTCATAAACCTAACACAGTTTGGGCCACGGTTATCGTATACAGACTTCCTTCAACTAAATGCGCTGAAGTCCAATGTCTGTGGCTTATCCAACTTGGTGCCACACATGTATGTCTATTTGCGTTGATGAACCCGTATGCAGTTGTCTACTACACAGTAATTTATTCTTCTCCTTCTTCTTCTTCTCCCACTTCAATGATTGTGTATTGGCGTGTTCCAAAACCAAAGGAATTTAACAAAGCTTTTGTCTCCATCTCCTCACTGGGCGTCATATATACCTTTTCCCACGATGGATAAAATGTAATGCCTCTCTTGGAAGGAGTTTGGGTGGCATCCTTTTGTACTGTCTAAGCACTTCTATCATTGTTGATTTTACATCCAGTTGCTATCTTAGGACTTCACTCCATACTCTCTGTCATACTGTTAGTGCAAGAAGTGACCTCAGAAACCTCCTCTCACAAGAAACCCCTTGAGTGCCAGGTCGCAAAAGGCCAATGATGTTTACGGCGTTCGGAGCCCGACGTATTGTCTACAACGCAATCACAACATTGGCTGCTGATGTCAACAGGGGGTGAGACTAGATGTATAAAATGGTGTGTATGGCGTGGGGCTTGCATAGACTGTATGGTCTGTATAGATTTTTTTTTTTTTTTGCCTTTTGTTTTTGTTTTTCTTTACTCGAAATTGTATGTAGTTATGCCCATTGCTCATGTGTAAGTCCACCCACTTTAACAGAGCTACTGCCCCTTTACGAGGTTGCTAGTCTTTGCATGATTTAAGGTTGAGAATGGGTTTCGTTTAATTACATAAAGCGGGTTTAAAAAAGAAAGAGACAAATCAGGTAAGTGGTTCTGTAGTTATTAGTGCCAGTCTTATAACCGATACTGAAATCTTACTTCTAAAACGGATATTCCTTTACATGAAATCGCGTTTAAATGTCTAATCTATTTTGTCATTACTAATAAATAGCTTGCGTACTAATTGCAACAAAGCATATATTAGGCCCCCTGAAAAAATTAATACATTAAAGATCCGTTTCTTTTTCTGCACAATTCCGACAAACCTGATTTCACTGCTTAGCCGATGGTAACTCACAACGGTGCTACAGTGGTAGTGATTTTGATACAAAGCACAGCAATGGCGACGATAAACAAAGCAAATATTGCATTATATCTACAGCAGCAGTTGCCGAAGTTGGCATGTAGTCAGAAAGGAACACAAGGAATTTAACAGAGTGAGAAAGAAATGGCAGATGAAATTTTAGAGGTTCTGCAAGATGAGTCGGTAAAATGTGTGATGTCATATACGCTGGACTGTGTGGACAATGTATATGAGGAGTACCATTATGACAACAGGTGCTTAACAAGTGGAAGTGATACTGAAACAGGTGTAGAGCAG
Organism: Schistocerca americana; assembly: GCF_021461395.2. Taxonomy (NCBI): domain Eukaryota; kingdom Metazoa; phylum Arthropoda; class Insecta; order Orthoptera; family Acrididae; genus Schistocerca; species Schistocerca americana. The sequence goes on from NC_060120.1 coordinate 261,114,497, forward strand.
TGTAGTTCATTATCCTTGTCAGATAGATAGCCACAAATCCGTCTCCAGTGAGACATATTAAAGGACAATCATTATCTAAGGTGTGTATACTAAACATAATCACGTACATAAAAAAACTATTTCGAATAACTTTGCTGCAGAATGACCGTATAGTGCGTAAGAAAAACTATGGACATACGAGGGAGGACAAGGCGCACTTATTACAGAAACAGGTGTTTTCGCGTTTCAAGGATGCTCCATACAATTTAGTGGATGTACATTATAGTGACCTACTAAGTTAGGCACATCAAATTGCGCACGACATAGATAACAGTGATTTAAAGGGAAGCGGTGCATGACTGCATAATTTCAGACAGTGCTACAGAACTGGAAGATCTAAGATATAGAAGTTTTAAACAAAGCTTCAGCTTGAAGATGCACGGAAAACTACAGACTCAGTGCAAAATTCGTAGATGAGATGAACAAACTTATCCCATCGTTGAGTCAGAAATTTGTTTCCAACTCCGACCAATCGTAATTTGAAAAGTACATGAAAGGAATCCTGGAAATTAGATTTACCAAGACAGTCGTATCAAGATCAACTACCATCGCAGCCTTAACGCATTCGTATACAATAATTGAAAGACTAATTGAGTTCTGTGACAAGTTTCAGCTAGTAATAGCGAATACCCTGTTCAAGAATCACAAGAGGAGGAGGTAGACTTGGAAAAGGCCGGGAGATACGGGAAGATTTCAATTAAATTACATCATGGTCAGACAGAGATTCCGAAATCAGATACTGGACTGTAAGGCGCGCCCAGGAGCAGATATAGACTCAGATCACAATACAGTAGTGATGAAGAGTAGGCTGAAGTTCAAGACATTAGTCAGGAAGAATCAATACGTAAAGAAGTGGGATACGGAAGTACTAAGGAAAGACGAGATGCGTTTTAAGTTTTATAACGCTATAGATACAGCAATAAGGAACAGTGCAGTAGGCAGTACAGTTGAAGAGGAATGGACGTCTCTAAAAAGGGCCATCACAGAAGTTGGGAAGGAAAACATAGGTACAAAGAAGGTAGCTGCGAAGAAACCGTGGGTAACAGAAGAAATACTTCAGTTGATTGATGAAAGGAGGAAGTACAAACATGTTCCGGGAAAATCAGGAATACAGAAATACAAGTGGCTGAGGAATGAAATAAATAGGAAGTGCAGGGAAGCTAAGACGAAATGGCTGCAGGAAAAATGTGAAGACATCGAAAATGATATGATGGTCGGAAGGACAGACTCAGCATACAGGAAAGTCAAAACAACCTTTGGTGACATTAAAAGCAACGGTGGTAACATTAAGAGTGCAACGGGAATTCCGCTGTTAAATGCAGAGGAGAGAGCAGATAGGTGGAAAGAATACATTGAAAGCCTCTATGAGGGTGAAGATTTGTCTGATGTGATAGAAGAAGAAACAGGAGTCGATTTAGAAGAGATAGGGGATCCAGTATTAGAATCGGAATTTAAAAGAGCTTTGGAAGACTTACGGTCAAATGAGGCAGAAGGAATAGATAACATTCCATCAGAATTTCTAGAATCACTGGGGGAAGTGGCAACAAAACGACTATTCACGTTGGTGTGTAGAATATATGAGTCTGGCGACATACCATCTGACTTTCAGAAAAGCATCATCCACACAATTCCGAAGACGGCAAGAGCTGACAAGTGCGAGAATTATCGTACAATCAGCTTAACAGCTCATGCATTGAAGCTGCTTGCAAGAATAATATACAGAAGAATGGAAAAGAAAATTGGGAATGCGCTAGGTGACGATCAGTTTGGCTTTAGGAAAAGTAAAGGGACGAGAGAGACAATTCTGATGTTACGGCTAATCATGGAAGCAAGGCTAAAGAAAAATCAAGACACTTTCATAGGATTTGTCGACCTGGAAAAAGCGTTCGACAATGTAAAATGGTGCAAGCTGTTCGAGATTCTGAAAAAAGTAGGGGTAAGCTTTAGGGAGAGACGGGTCATATACAATATGTACAACAACCAAGAGGGAATTATTAGAGTGGACGATCAAGAACGAGGTGCTCGTATTAAGAAGGGTGTAAGACAAGGCTGTAGCCTTTCGTCCCTACTCTTCAATCTGTACATCGAGGAAGCAATGATGGAAATAAAAGAAAGGTTCAGGAGTGGAATTAAAATACAAGATGAAAGGATATCAATGATACGATTCGCTGATGACATTGCTATCCCGAGTGAAAGTGAAGAAGAATTAAATGATCTGCTGAACGAAATGAACAGTCTAATGAGTACACAGTATGGGTTGAGAGTAAATCGGAGAAAGACGAAGGTAATGAGAAGTAGTAGAAATGAGAACAGCGAGAAACTTAACATCAGGATTGATGGTCACGAAGTCAATGAAGTTAAGGAATTCTGCTACCTAGGCAATAAAATAACCAATGACGGACGGAGCAAGGAGGACATCAAAAGCAGACTCGGTATGGCAAAAAAGGCATTTCTGGCCAAGAGAAGTCTACTAATATCAAATACCGGCCTTAATTTGAGGCAGAAATTTCTGAGGATGTACGTCTGGAGTACAGCATTGTATGGTAGTGAAACATGGACTGTGGGAAAACCGAAACAGAAGAGAATCGAAGCATTTGAGATGTGGTGCTGTAGACGAATGTTGAAAATTAGGTGGACTGATAAGGTAAGGAATGAGGAGGTTCTATGCAGAATCGGAGAGGAAAGGAATATGTGGAAAACACTGATAAGGAGAAGGGACAGGATGATAGGACATCTGCTAAGACGTGAGGGAATGACTTCCATGGTACTAGAGGGAGCTGTAGAGGGCAAAATCTGTAGAGGAAGACAGAGATTGGAATACGTCAAGCAAATAATTGAGGACGTAGGTTGCAAGTGCTGAAGAGGTTAGCACAGGAAAGGAATTCGTGGCGGGCCGCATCAAACTAGTCAGTAGACCGATGACAAAAAAAAAAAAAATACAATAATTCCGACTAATGATAAACTGGCTGGACAGTTGTGCTGCAAGGAGGTGGAGGTGTCCTGCTACTGGCGATTCTGTCTCGTGCGAGTGGTCTTGCAAGGGTAATGGAGAATACTTACAGCACTCTGAACGTGAGTGGGAAAACGAGCATACTATGGTATGCGGACTGCGTTTGGTCAATAGCCGGCCAAAATAACTTGCTTTTGCTTGATTCCTGGTATCATACTCTTTTGGAGCAAACTAACTCTTCCGAAAAGTGTGTGACACTACAAATTATACCACCTGCACCCACTGGACAAATTCAGCCTCTGGTTGTTTGTCCTTGCCTATAAAGCATACTATCGCTCTATCTGGAGTTACGCCTTAAGGGATTGCCAGTTTCACGATAAGCTCCACCACACACTGTTTCGCATTCGTTCGTGCGCCATCGTGTTCCATCAGTTCTCATCACATCGCTACACCAATATGGTTGTATATGCATTTATAAGAGTGGATACCTAGCTGAACGTCTTGCACGGTTTGTTACTCCCAATGAGTTCGCCTTCGAGCTTGGTGGTGTAAACCTTTGTGATCACTGTGTCGCGCCATTATTCATTAGGTGTTCATGGTGCAAGATAAAGGTTTGTTCTGAACGTTTCATGAATGTCTACCATGTCATTTTGTGATGTGTAATACACACATCCTAAAATAAGGAGGTTATCTCTGCACCTTCCGGACACTCATTTTCTGTCGCCCTCCTGATGCACATGGTGAGTCATCGAGGCACAAGTCACCGAAGTGGCGTTAAATCGAAAGACTTGCACCCGGCGAACGATCTACCCGACGGGAGGCCCTAATCACACGATATTTACATTTTATTTTACATTAGCAGCTAAGATGTTTCTTGTCATAATTGTTAGCACAACGCTTTACTAAAGGTTGAATTTACGACTTTGCACTCAAGGTTTTCCTTGCTAGTTGCTGCAATTCTCCACCTTCTTTATTTAGAATCGAATTTTCACTGCTATACATAAGACAAGGCTGGACTACCATGTTGTCTAGTCTTAGTGTTATCTCTTGGTTCTACCAAGATACATCCAAACCACTAGTTTAGCGCCTACTGCTTCGCTTGAAAAGACTGTATGGTCTGCATAGATTTCTTTTTCTTTAATGGAATCTGTATGTTGGAATGCCCATTGCTCATATGTAAATCCACACATCTTAACAGAGTTGCTCGCCGTTTACATGGCTGCCAGGATTTGCATAATTCAAGTTTTCCAATGGGTTTAATTCAAATTCATATAACGGGTTAAAAAGAAAAGAAATACACAAATCAGGTAAGTGGTTTTGCAATTATTAGCGCCAGTGTTACACCCGGTACTCAAATCTCTCGTCTCATACGGATATTCTCGTACATGAAGTCGCATTTGAATATGGTATCCATTTTGCCATTATTAACAAATAGCTTTGAAATAAATTACAACAAACATAATTTTATAGACATCTATTAGGCCCACTGAAAAATTAATGTATTAAAGATTCCTTTCTTTTTCTACACAATTCTGACAAACCCAATTTGTCATAATGACAAACAGCTTTCTTTGATTCAGTTCACAAATTACAACACCTTATTAACTTTGCGATCTAATTAAGGCTATAGAAGCACGATATTTTCAGAATGTACTTCTGACCAAAACGCGATTCTGCTTTCATAATGAGATATTTTCATAAGACTTTTCATTCCCTCTTTCACCCCATTATGGGTTGAATATCCAGAAACACTGAGGTAAGCATTTTTTTTTTAATTTTTTTACTAGGTAGTCGAATACCAACTTTCATAGATGTAGCTTTAAAAATGTTTTAGTAGTTCTTCAGTATTGATTTACTCTAAAAAAATTTTTTTCAGCAACTGTTTCATCCCCTTATGGGTTAAATTTCCAAAAATTCTGAAACTTATTTTTTATGCCTGTCTGAGAATCCAAATACCAATTTCCGTAGTTCAAGCTTCGAAATTGCCTTAGTAGTGATATATTTTCAAAAAATCTTTCGTCCTCTATTTCACTCCCTTAGGGGTTAAATTTCCATAAACAATGAAACACACATTTATTTTGTTACCAGCTGAAGGTCAAATACTAATTTTTATAGTCGTAGCTTTAAAAACGCTTTACCAGGTCTTTAATAATAATTTATCGAGACAAAACTTTCACTCACTATTTCGCCCTCTTAGGGGTTGAATTTCCAAAATTCTGAAGCATGTACTTTTTTACTTCTGGTCGAGACATCAAATACCAACTTTAATTGTTCTAGCTTCAAAATTAGTTTAATGACGACGTATTTAAAACAAAACCTTCATCCTCTACTTCATCCCTTTAGGGGCGGAATTTCGTAACCCCTCCCCCTCAAACGACGACTACAGTTAAAATTAACAACGTCTATGTTTTAATATAACGAAATATATTGGTAAAAATATTCATCCTCTATTACACCCCCTTAGGGGTTGAATTGCGAAAAACATTGAAACACTTATGGTAAGTGCTTTCATAATGAACTTTATTCAAAAAACTTTTTATCCTCTTTTTCACCCTCTTACGGGCTGAATTTCTAAAAACGCTGAAGGCCCTATTTTTTTATTTCTAACTGAGAAGACAAATACCAGCTTTCGTGGACATAGCTTTAAAAGGGCTTTGGTAGGTTAATATGATCTGTTTTAAAAAAAGAAAAGAAAGCTTTCATCCACTGTTTCGTCCACTTCTCCTACAAATTTTACATATTCACAGGTACCTTTTCCTTTGATCCATACAAATACAGTTTCATTAACAGATATCTTACGTCTACTACGTGTATACAAGGAGAAGGGTGAGGGTGACGTATATGTTGATTTCCGAAGTCTTTATTTGCATTTTCTGTCACATGATATGTTCGATAGGCGATGATGTCACGATCGACGAAGCTTTCTAGTCCGGATACATTGGGTACGCCTGTACCTCCACGTACTATAGCGACTGTTAACCATCCGTTCCCATGGGTAAAGGAATCATTGATGACGATGCTGAAGTTCAGTCTGCAACCACAGAAGATTGCGGGTCCATCCAGTAGGGAATGTTCAGCAACAGATTTAATAGTATTCTTTTTCTTATCGGCGGCGGATGTTGTCATTTCAACGTCTTCAATTGTTTTATATATTGTGTGTCTTGCACGACGACGATATGTTCTATATTCCAAAAATTCTGAAACAAGTATTTCTTTATTTCTGACTGAGAAACCATACACCAATTTTCATAATTATAGCTTCAAAATTGTCGTAATAGCGATATTTTTCAAACTGTTTCATCCCGTATTTCATCCTCTTAGTAGTATAATATTGAAAAATTCCTTCTTAAACAATGGCTGTGCAGTCAGATCAACACCCTCTCCGAATTTCAAGTTTCTATCCCTAGTGATCTGGACAAGATAATGATAACTTAGTGACACAGTTAGGAGATTTTGTTTTATTTATGAGGATTAATAGCATTATATTTCGGTATATTTTGAACAACATCTGAATTTAATTTTGTATATTGATATCTCTGTTCCGAGACATTCGAACGAATTTACCCGTTATATTAGTTTAGCGTTTATCACTATTTTGGTTCTTCTTAGGCTATTTGTTTTTAGTCCACCACCAATACTTTTGTTTTTTAGAGATCTAACCGTTTGATAAGTTTGTAAAACTTCATTCAAATTACCTGCTAGGAGAACTTGGTCTCTTGGAAATAAAATAGTATTAACAAATTTATTCCTTTGCATAGCCATCTTCTCGGGGTTTTTAGAATTCCACTGTCCTAGAGCTTTGTTGGTGTACGGTGACTAACTCTTCGTTTCTATTAATTTCTGTATTATAGTATAGTGATTTAATGACATTCCGTAAATTTAGAGGCACATTGCAGTCAGTGAGTGTACCTCATAATTTCATCCTTCGCCTATCGTAGGACATCTCATAGTCCACGAAGTTCACACACAGTGGGTTTTTGAATTCTCTTCTCTTTAATATCAGCTGTTTTAAAACAAATATTCTATCTGCACAGGACGTGCCTTTACGAAAGGTGCATTGTTGTTTTCGTGAATATGTTTCTCCAATTGGGTGGAGTTTCCTTTTAATAGTAGATCAATATAGTTTATGAATAGTATTTAAAATGGGTATACCTGTTCAATTTGAGCATCCTAGTTTAGTCATTAAATGACGCAACCATCCCTGGTTGAGTTATTTACCAATTATCATTAACGGCCGTGGACTTCACAAGATACAACGTGGATAAAATAACGTTATTTTTTATCTCCTTTTTTTGTGTATACTTATAATCGTTGCGAATCATTCCTATGGAATTTTCCCAAGCGCCAAATATCATTCGGCAACTGCACCAGTTTCATTTTCCATCCAACACCGGTATATTTTGTAAGTTCCAAATTGAATCCATTTGTCCATTGGCCTTCCGGTCTCCTACAAAGCTACTGATAGCTGCTTGTAGCACTGCAATTTCCCTAACTGAAATAGCAAATGACTTTAGCACCGATCGCCTAGTGCTAGCTTATGTAAGTCAGCTGTGTTGTAGAGTCTAGTTTACCAGTTATATAATCCCGTCTTTCCCAGATCTTCCCACACTTTCTTGCCGTCTACATCGCTAACATCCCAAAACCTACAACACGCGTGCACCTTCTACAGTACACTGAATACACGGCGTATGTCGCCAACTATCTCACGTAGCATGCATCCCAACTGCCCTTCAGCTACACCTTAACAATGCAAATACCTGGTGCAACTAAATGAATTATGAGAAAAAAAACCTTCTGATTGCTGTTTGTGGAATAAAAGACGGAAATCACGGTACTGGCTAGGAACAGAGCAGGTGTCTGAATCAACAAGGTTGTCATTGGTGGATTATGATGACCTTTTTGTTCCATATAAGCAGAGCTGTATTCAGTGCGAGTGTTAAGAGCGGAATCACTAACATTTATCGAAACTTATCACGATGAGCGCTCTAAAGTTTGCACAACTGCCTGTCTAAACGCTAATGGCAACATCGATCTCATTTATCTGATTTTTACCTTCGCTGCACAACTAGTATTGAGTAGCTTGTGAATAGCGTGCCACTGAGTGAACTTAGCGCCGTGGTTATCTGCAGCACATTCGCCGTCATTTCCACGTTTTTAGTTTCCATAATTCGTGCTGTGCTTTTTGAAATCTGGAAGCCGGCGCCACCATTCGGCACACGCACCCCTCCCCCCCCCCCCCCCCCCCGCCCCCTGCCGGCCGATACACGGCCCTCGTATTGTTCCCGCCCTCTGCTGTTCCGTGGCCATTACTGCTGTCACAGGAAGTGCGCCATTAATTCCGGCCGTTAGTGTCACAGCGCGGCCCCGCTGGAACGTGTGCCGTTTCCAGTAATGAGATAAATACGCTCGCCACAAACTTACAACGCCCATTAGCTTTAATGATGGCGATTGTGCGAACTACATAGCTGCATTCCGGCGTTGCTACTCTTCGAAGGAAGATCACGCTCGTCATCTGTCAATAAGCAAAGTATGCACTTAACCATAAGTTTAGTATTTCTTCTCGATAATCTAACTCGAACCATGTGTGGTTCTGTCAACCCTTTTAGCTAGGGTCTCTTAATACATTTAATTTGTTTATAAATTTGTGGTTCACTTGCAACATGAGTAGTCTCAAACACTAATACGACTACGTAATAAAATTTAAGTAACTGTGTACTTTAGTAATATCTAAATGCTGAGCGTATAGCCTTAATGACAAAAATAACCTTCTATGCCTAGTAGATCAATTTGATAAAAATCACGAAAATTATCATGCAACATTTAATTCAGTCAGAAATTAAGTCTGGAATAAAATAGCTTAAGGGGCTCCGGAACGCCCTATACTTGCAATGTTAAAATAACGCTTATAAATTACATCTTTCCTCACAAAGTATTTGAGGCAGGAAGTTGAAATTTTTACAGATTATTTATTGAAATATGGGCTACAATTTAACACAGGGATTTTACACAATTTTAGTTCAGTTATTAAAGATGATTTTTTTTTCAATTGTAATGAAAATTCACAACATTTTTTTGCAATTTTTTATTTATATATTCAAAAATATACAGTTTTTTGGAAAAAGGCTGTGTTAAATTATGCAGAAGGTACTGTGTAACATTTACTGAAAGTCTGAAACAAATATGTTTGGAAGACCTTAGAAAACATGTAATTAGTATGAGAAAATAAAAGTTTTGGGAATCGAGCGACAAAGATTGGAGTAACTTTTTAGTGCATTCCAGGTCCATAGGATGGATTATCTTCATCCTCTGCAAACTCCTCCTCGAGCTTCCTCTTGTTCCTCCTCCTGTTTACTCTTGCTTGTATTTCTAGACTCTTTACAGCCCTGTCTGCAGCCCGAAGGCGTTCCTTGTCTAAAGCAAGCATCGCTCGTTGTTGTGTTCGCAGATTTTGCTACCATTTTCTTCAGTTACAGTTACTGCAACACTGTTCCAAAAGGTGGTCATGTATGAACACTTATCACATTTCAGTTGTATTTCACTAGCAAGTCCTACGTGCTTTATTATGGAGAGTTCCAGACCAACTTCACTACAATGAATACATCTTACACAGTTTGGAAAAATTCCTTTGAGAACCGACATATCAAATATTTCATTCACATCCGATTCGCCCATAAAACATTCATAGTTTTCACTCATTGAACCAAGCTTCTTCTGTGAAGTATTTTCTTTCCCACTTTGGCTGCTATGGGCAGGTGTACTTGAGAGGTTAGGTTCACTCACTTGGTTATCGTCTTTATTGTTTACAGTAATAACACATACCTTTGCTTTCCAACATTTCTCCTTTTCTTAAAAGCCTTCAGAGGATTTCTAATAACTTTACTTTTACTCATTATTATACTTCCACAAAACAGTGACTCCAGAAACAGAATTAATTACGAATATTTTCGAGATAACGACAGAGTAAATAAACATGAAACAATCGACAATCACACCAGCGATATATATTGAACCATCACAGGTTAGCCACAACACATACTTTATCTCACATCACTAAAATGTACCTGATGAACACGGACGTTAATAATAACACCATTTGACAGCAGTTTAACAGCGCCACAGTGGGTCACGCCCATGTAGAACACATTTCAAAAAAAATTTAAAAATAGTTGTAGTCTTCGGAATTGAATAAATTATATATCTATTAAAAGGTAATAGTCTGCAGATTCAGAAAACGCAAAAAAGTAAAAATTGAACTTTTCATGATTTTGAGCCTTTCCGGAGCCCCTTAGGTCTTCTCGTTTTTGCATGTATCAGCACTACGCGTTATCTACAGGCACACGTGTTGTTGGTTCAAATAGAGAATATTGTGAAGATCTACGATGTAGTACATAGCAATCTACACGTACGAGGTGCCTCAAAGTCCTTGCATCAAATATCTGGGGTTGATAGGTGATGTTATAGAGAACAATTTTGTCAGAAACAAAACGTTCGATAAAGCTCCCCGGCGACGCTAGGAGTCCGTTCGTATTAATTATGCCCCAAAGAGGCCTCGTCTATATGTGTGTATAAGCTTTGTTTGTTGCCTACAATCCAGTCATTAGTTCCGTATAAAAGGCCCAGCAAAACAGAAGTTTCGGATCCTGAAATACCTTTCTCCGCTCAGAGGCACTCTTTCAGAAAATCACTCTAATGATTTACTGGGGTAGGTACCATGCACTGCACTGAAATAGCAGACCCTGTTAGTTCTGTGAAATCTTGTCGTACCAAGGTAGGCAAATACTAGAAGACGCCTGGCGTCAGGGAACATTTTTTCTCTCCAAGACGTGCTGACGTTATGTATCTACATCTATATCTTCATACCCACCTTTCCCGCAAGCCAACCTACGGCGAATGACGGAGGATACCTTGTGCCATTAAAATTCATTCCCTTTCATGTTCCACTCACAATCAGAGCAAGAAACGGCTGTCTATGTGTCTCCGTATGAGCCCTACTTTCTCTTCTCTTCGTGGTCCTAACGCGAACTGTACGTTGGCGGCAGTATAAATCATTCTGTCCTGTAAATTTTCTCAATCACGTTTCGCGAAAAGAATGCCTTCTCCTGTCCTAGGATCCCCATTGGAGTTCGCGTAGCATACTCTAAGACTCGTGTGTTGATCAAATACACCGGTAACGAAGGCAGTACCACGGTTCTTAGTTGTTTCCATATCTACCCCCAATCCGACCGGGAGCGGATCGCAAACACTAGAGCACTACTCAAGAATGAAAGACACAAAAGTTTAGACACGGTCTCCTTTGTAGATGAGCTACACTTTCCTAAGACTCTCCCAGGAAACGTAAGCCGACAATTCAAATTCCCTCCTACCCAAGTAAAGCGCTCGGTCCATTTCATATCGCTTTGTAATGTTACACCTATGTATTTATTTGACGTGACTGTCCCAAGTAACACGTCACTAATGTTGTGTTCGAAAATTACGGAACTGTTTTGCCTATTCATTTGAATTAATTTAGATTTGTCTACATTTAGAGCAAGCTGCCCTTCATATACCAATTAGAAATTCTGAGTCATCTTGTATCCTCCAACAGTCACTCGACGACGATAGCTTCCCGTACGCCGCAGCATCCTTAGCCAACAGCTGCAGAATGCTGCCAACCCTGCGCGTCAGATCATTTATGTACATAAAAAATACCAGCGGCCCTATATCATTTCCCTGAGACACTCCTGACGATACACTTCTGATGAACACCGTCCGTCGAGGATAACATTCTGGTTTCTGTTACTTAAGATGTCTTCGAGCCCCTCACATACTTGGGGAGCTAATCCGTATTCTCGTACCTTCGTTAACAGTCTCGACAGGGGATCGTGTCAAACGCTTTTCCGAAAGGAATATGGACTCTTCCTGTTGCCCTTCATCCACAGTTCGCAGGATATCGCACGAGGAAAGGGCAAGCTCTTCGCACGAGGGATTCTTTCTAAATCTGTGGTGATTTGCTGGCAGAAGTTTTCTGGTCTCAAGGAATTTTATTACATTCAGACTAAGAAATTTTGGAAATTTGTGTTAAGGACTATGAGACCAAACTTCTGTGGTCATCGGTCCCTAGGCTTATCCACTACTTAATCTAACTTGAACTAACTTACGCCAAAGACAACCCACACACTCATGCCCGAGGGAGGACTCGAACCTCCGACGGGGAGAGCCGCGCGAACCGTGACAGGACTCCTAGACCGAACGGCTACCCCGCGCGGCCCAGACTAAGAATTATGTTGACGAATTCAGCAGCAAACCGATGTTAAGGATATTGTTCTGTGATTTTACTAGTCTGTTCTTTTGACCTATATATAGGAGCCAACAGCACTTTTTCCCAGTAGCTTGGCAATCTGCACTGGACGAGAGACTCGCGATAAATGCAAGATAAGTACGGGGCCAATGCCTTAGAGTACTCTTCGTAACACCGAATTGGGATTCCATCCTGATCTGGCGACTTTTGTGTTTTCAGCTCTTTCAGTTGTTTTTTACGCCAGGGATGCTTATTGCTGTGTGTTCCATAAGGAACTCCGCGCGATGGTCGAACGACGGTAAGTTTGTACAGTCCCCTGTGTGAACGATATTTTAAACGCCGAATTTAAAATTTAGACCTTCGTTTTGCTGCCTTCTACTGCCACACCAGACTGATCAACGAATGGCTGGGTGGAAACCTGAGACCCGTTTAGCGATTTTACGTCCGATCAGAAGTTTCTCGGGTTTTGGGAAAGACCTTTTGCTAAGATATGACGGTGGCACCTGTTGTACGCTTCGCACATTTATCTTTTACAGACTCATGAAGTTCTACGTACTTGTCCCTGAGGTCACTTTCACGTTTTTTTTTTTTAACCGAGAGTGCAACAGTCTCTGCTCCCTTAGCATTTTCCAAATCTATTGCACTAGACTTTTGACGAAAATTTGAAAAACCCTGTATATTCTATTGTACGTACAAGTAAACAGCACTAAAATGGACACAAAGAAACAGTGGTAGACAAAATAATTAAAAAAATGAACAAACAATGAAGAAAACAAACCAAACCACAATAACTCGTACAACTTGCACTACAACAAAAAAAGGCGTACAGTGACCTACCACAACAAATTCACTCATAAAATAGGAAACATATTCAAAAAACAAGGCATAAACATTGCTTACAATACAAACAATTCCATACAAAAGCACATCCCGAAACTAAAATCAAAACCAGACAGATACCAACAGTGTGGTATTTATCAGCTTAGTTGCAGAGATTGTGAGGGGATATATGTACATTGGAATGACTGACGGGACATTTGATCCAATATATAAAGAACACATCAGAGCATTCAAATACGGTACAAATTGTTCAATATTTGCGGATCATCTAAAAGTAGAACACCATAGGCCAAGCAGTATTGAAAACGATGTGAATATCATTAAAATCAGTAAAGACAGACACCTCCGTCCTTTCCAAGAAAATTTCCACATACAAAAAGGATTAACACAAAATGAACAGTTGCTCAATGACCAGATAAATATTGGAAACCAGAGGCTCTATATAGAATAATTGATGAAATCACATGAAAAAGAAGAGAACCTTTTCCATCCTTCACCCCCTCCCACTCTTCCACAACCCCCTCTTCCCTTCCCCCCCTCACAGTTTTACTTCTCTCTCCTCATCTCCTCCTCTAACTCACACTCCATCATACTGCTATTTGCTTACGACTCATGTCCACTAATCGTGGTTTCTCCCTCCCCTACCCCACTCCAAACCCCTCAAAAAAAAAACAACTCCATCGCTATTCCTTCTCTACTCTTACGCAATACATAAATACACAGAAACATGCTTAAATAGAATTACACACATACAATAAAGATAATATTTGTAGGTCAAAGACAAAGTAGTGGAAAAGTTATTTTGGCAACACTAAAAAAACACAAACAGAAACACATACTTGAAGTACAAAAACAAACAGAATACAGTGGTGTGCATAAAAGTGTGCTGTAGGAAATGCAGAGCGCTGCAGACCATCTGAAAAGTAGACGAAATTATCAAGGTCTAACACAGAAAAGCAAATATATGTTAGCAGACGACATTTCCCGATGTAAGCGAGAAATCAACCGAAAAATTACCTAAGTACAAACGACCTATTTTTAATGAACTTGTTTTCGATCTAAAAAGCAAATCAAATTGTGAATAAACATAATTATAGGCCACTGATGGTGCTTTACCTCATTAAAACGAAACACGTCTGGTGAAAAAATCATGCATTTTGTAGTCGAAACGACGTATCAAAAATACCCTCATGAATTATAAAGCAACTACGGACACTATGGCAACACGAATGAAGAATAAAGAGCTAGTTGTGTTTCGCAAGAACGATGTTTTCTAAACCCATGTTGACTGTGTCTCAATAGACCGTTTTCTTCGAGGTAATTCATAATGTTCGAACACAATATATGTTCCAAAATCCTGCTGCATATCGACGTTAATGATATGGGCCTGTAATTAAGTGGATTACTCCTACTGCCTTTCTTGAATATTGGTGTGACCTGTGCAACTTTCCAGTCTTTGGGTACGGATCTTTAGTCGAGCGAAGGGTTGTACATGATTGTTAAGTATGGAGCTAATGCATCAGCATACTGCGAAAGGAACCTAGTAGGTATACAGTCTGGACCAGAAGACTTGCTTTTGTTAAGTGAGTTAAGTTGCTTTACTACTCCGAGGATATTTAATTCTACGCTACTGATATTGGCAGCTGCTCTTGGTGCAAATTATGGAGTACTTACTTCGTCTTCTTTTCTGAAGGCATTTCGGAAGGCTGTGTTTAGTAACTCTGCTTTGGCAGCACTGTCTTATTCGTACAAGTACTAAGGCATTTCTGTCCTACTCCACTCACATGTTTAGCAAAAGAAACAGGCTATGTGTAAGCGACCTAATCTCTCACCTACTTCTCCGGTGATCCATTGATCCATACACAAGATATAGAACGAGTCGCCAAATGTCACGGTAAGGATTGCCCCTGTCGAAGATGTGCTGTTTACGAGGCCCAAATCTTACGGCTAGTGGAGCTAGTGAAGACACGGTACCTGAACAGTCAGTTAAAGGCTGCTGTGTAGCGAACACGGCATTGCGTGGCGAGATAACCGGCTTTGAACGTGCGATGATAAGCTGCGTATGACACATGGCTCCCATAATATGGGAACTTATGCGAGAACACAGGTTTTCGATGACGACAGTGTCAGTGCTAAACTTCAATTTTGTAAATATCATCTAAAGCACAAAACGTAGCACAACCAAGAAATTACCCGAATGAGATGAAATTAGTAGATGTGTTGTACATGTATAGACAAAATAAAATCATCCCAATTTCGGAAAAATGAAAAAAAATAGGAAGATTTATTCAAGAGCAAAAGCTTCACAAACTGAACAAGTCAATAACGCGTTGGTGCACATCTGGCCATTATGCAAGCAGTTATTCGGCTTAGCATTGGTGACCCAGAGTAGTTGGATATCCTCCTGAGGGATGTCGTGCCGGAGTCTGTCCAACTGTCATGCTGTATAGTCAAAATCCCGAGCTCGTTGGAAGGTCCTGCCTGTAATGTGAACAGTTTTTTAAAACAGAGGTTTTAAAACTACTAAAATGAAACTGAATAAAATTTCCAGTGTTCCTTTGTAACTGTATTTCCTCAGGGCACTTATAAATAACCAGATTCGCAACTTTTGAGTTGCGTCTCCTGGTGCAAATTTAAATGCTTTGTCGTAGGTTAAAAATGCCGCAGAGTAACAATTGGCCTGGCTAGGTAAAGATTTCAGCCATTCTCAATTGATAAAAAACATCGGCAACTGATAAAAAGACCACCGTCAAAGATGAATGTCATGTCTGTGATAAGTCGCGAACTGTCCACTTTCCGGTTAAAATATGCTCTTATCGGCCTATGTCAAGCAACAAAATGCCGCTCAGAGATGTTATTCAGGGAAGTGCTGGGCCATGTAGTGAGAAAAAGCCGATCGCTCGAGTGTATTCGCCACCAACACAGCAGCTGACAACATAAGCTTCGAGCGTCCCGTGTTAAAATTACCTGTTCTGCAATTGGAAGAATCCTTGATGACCAAGGTAGGGTTTGCCAAGCGCGAAGAAAAGCAGTAGAAACTCTCGCCGTGAGCGAGCTGACATTATCTTGCTGAAATGTAAGCCCAGGAAGGCTTTCCACGAAGGTCAAAAAACCGGGGCGTAGAACATATTCGACGTACCGTTGTACTGTGTAACCCCACATTACCTATTTGTTCTCTTTTGAAACTGAAATTCATCGGAACTGGCCATGAACAATTCCCATATTTCATATAAAATCACGAATTCCCGTTTTAAAGTGGAGAAAATTAAGTAAAAGAATAATAAGAGCCAATGGAGCAAAGTATTATGTGCCAAGTAGCAAGGGACTGATTTCAACGATTTTCTAATGAACGTCCTTGTTGTTTCACAGCTGCTATACAACCCAGAGCAAGTATTGTTTGGAAGTCCTTATTTTCGAGATTTTAGTGTGCGAGTTTTAAGCGTTTGAATCCTGAGTATTCGCGTCTCTAAGTTCATGTGCACTGTGTGAAATAGTTAATTTCATTGGAACCTGGACTAATTAAAAGTAAATTTCTGTTCGTTTAATTTATTGTCAAAAGTACGAAAACAGAACTGAGATAACTCCAACATCCAGCGTACATCTCAATCGATAAAAGGTCGATATAATTAACTCCAATTTCAGAACTTCAGTTGTTGCCGAAGCTACTATTCAAATATCGCGTCGCAACATGACTTTCAATTATAGACCCTATTTGGACATTTATTATTGATCTAAAGTGTGACCATCTATAGTAGTGGATCATATCAAAGAAACTGTGTTAATAAAAAAACGAGTTAATTATAGTGGCCTACGATTTCAGACAGGGTATTAGGGAAGTGAACCGCGTATTGGATTGTCTCTGGTCAATAATAATAATAATAATAATAATAATAGTTTATTCCACATTAATATTAAATTAACGCTGTGACTTGAAGGAATTAATTCAAATTACGCGTGCTACGCACGTCACAGGTATCAATATATTCTGAAACGCCAATCAGCCGCCTAGTAACTGTTAATGAGCATCTTTGGCGTCAACCGATTAACAACGCAGCAAGCTGATTGTAATAGTTTGTGTCTAAACTTGTTAAAGAAAGAATTTGACTCAAATTAGCGCAAAGAGTGGACATGACCAACAAATATTTACTGCAATAACAAACAGTGTTGTGTCGCCTCGCTGTCATGTATCTCGACGAGGCGAAGAATACTGGCTAGGCACAAAAACAGGACATTGCACTTTCGCTGAGTCTTCGGCCTGGAATCTCATTGACTGGAGTAGGTCTTCAGTGATGAGGCCGCGCTCTGAACTGAGCCGCGACGACCAGCGATAATGTGTCTGGAGACGTGTCTCTCACCCGTCGCACCGCCCGACAACCGACGGCGTGCAAATGCAGACTTTATTCATTCAGTAATTGAGATTCAGAGCATTTAGCGACTTCCAGCAAACACACAATTTGTAGACAGTATCCACACGCATACTATTGATTGCGCCTGCAAAATTATATCATTGTAAGGGACATACATCAGGAGATACGACGTCATAAACATTGTGATTTGTGAAAAACTAGCTCATGCTTAAAATGGTGCGCTGTGAAACTTCAACATTAGGCATGAGGTTTTATTTCTTTACTGCTATTTCTATTCGCAACACACTTTGCAGACAGCCTCTACGTATATAAACGAATGTACCGCATAACTGCGCCGTTGTTCAGGAGATATGACATCATAAACATTGACATGTGCGGCTAACTTCCGATTAAAATGGAGTGCAAATTACCCAGACATATTCAGTGTTTCATCATGAGAATACTTAACGGCTTCCAATCAACTCTAAGCACAATTTATAGCCTTTTCTAAACTTTTTCTCTCTTACTTGCTTAATATCAAATACTTCACACATTAACTCATTTGTAAAATAACCAGATGTTTCGAAATCTTTTATACAAGGAGTTCAATTCTTTACAGAACTGGAAGTTCATTGGTGTTCTAGAAATTATCTGGTTGGTATCTTGTATGTGACTGCCTTCACAGATGCAGTGCACTTTCTGACAACCCTTTTATTCACATTCGCCACTACAGATTTTGCATCATTGTGCAACTTCAGTGAGCCCTCCCATTCATATTCCCTACTTTAGAGTTTACATCATCAGGCACTCCAAACGGTGTGACATGATCTAGTGGTCCATCAACAATCTTGTAATAGGATACCATCAGGACTTTTTTAATTCAAGAACTTCTTGTCAGTATGGGGTCTTGAGGAGATAGAACTAATAGAGAAGATACATAAAATCCAATGAAAAGTGTCAAAATTCATGACAGATTCATTGGTAATAATGTCATGAACATTTTCATCAAACTAATGTGGCAGAAGATAAAGAGACGAGTTATGCATCGTGCAAAAATTTACATTTAAAAATTCAGAGAGTGCACGTTCCAAAAGGAATCAGACAAACTTCTACTTCCTGACACATTAATCTCGCAAAAGCGAAGAATGGGAGAATTTCAGGCTTATAACACCTCTTGCGAAAGTCGTTCTTCTTGGGATGCATCAGAGAGTGGAACAGGAAAGGGGAGTAATAATATTAGTGCTCAAAGCATCCTTCACACACAACATTGGGTGCTTTATGGAGAATGATGTGGGAAAATTCTAGAAAATCTGTCGTGATGGTCGGACTGGAATTTGAACGCCACCGCCTTTGTGATGAGATTCCAGTACGGTGAGCAGTGTGCCACCTTTCTGAGTTCACCATTCACAGTTTTTAATTGTCTTCCTCCGATTGTCTATAGACAGGGTGGATACTTTCCTCCACAATGCAAAAACTGGACTGTGAACGATCAGTCAGATGAGGGTGTCTCCAGTGAGCGGAACTGTTGTCAGCTTTGTAACAGCTGAGCAGATGGGGAGCATGCCCACCGCCAGGTGTAACAGCGCATCAGTAGTCCAGGGCAGTCCGTTCCCTGCCCCTACCAGCATGCTGCACACAGCAGACTGGCGACGCCATCAGACACACCACTACACCTCGCCTGCGGCCCGGGTTTTCCAGGATCCACATGCTCGGCTCGCTGCTTGTTGAATAGTACCGCTAACGAGTGTGCTTCAAGGTAATTAAAGGTCTGAAACTCACTGGCATACTAAAACTATGCACCAGATCATGAAAGGGTGCACTGCGTGTCATATTGGATAGCTCAGTTTGTAAGGTGAAAGCCAAAGTTCCCTTGTTCTAGTCCATTTCTCGCACGTAGTTTTAATGTGCCAGGAAGTTCCACTGGAGAGTAAAAATCCATACTGGTAATTGGAGGTTGATTGGCCTCTGTGATCCATTGCTTTGACTACTGGAGATCGTCGATCAGTGCCCCACCTTAGATGCAGATGTTAGTTTATAATGTAATATTGCCCATTAGTATCAATGCAGATATTTAAGTAATATTAACTGAACATTAGTTAATGTATATTTACATGTACGATTAAAAATACAAGGAAAAGTAGCAGAAATGGAACTCCATAATTTTTCATAGGTTATGTGTAAGAGAAGGCAGTTCAATGATACTTTAACACTACTGTAATTGTTCCACTTCAGAAGATGCTAGAAATAATTATCAACACTTTTCCTGCAATGATCAAGATGCTTAAGTTACTACAAAAATTCTTACCAGGCAGAGGAAAAAATATGTGCTTAAAGGGTAAATATGACCTAGCTGTTGATGTAGCACAATGGAAAATTCGTATTTAGTGACCAGGAAATATGCAACATAACACTGAGTAACAATCGCTCTTTTTCTGGGATGTATTTATTTAGGAAAATCTTTTGACTCATTTTCAACTAAATCGTTACCAACAGACTTTAGAAATCATTAATTGTAGTAATATTAGTAGACTGAAGAATATATGTGTGTTAATACTACACGTTTCGTTATTCAACATGATAGTGAAAATTCATAATGGAAAGTGGAGTCAGGTAAAGAAATTTCAGATCATCAATACTACTCTCAGCATTCCTGGATCAAAATGATGGCTCCCTAAAATGAGAAAAGTAGGACGCATACGTGCTCGAGGAAGGTATCTGAACCACCTTCATTTCGCTGATGAAGTTCTGATAACCATGGTAACCAGAAGTGCAAATGAGATTCAAAACTAAAGGAATTAGGGAACAAAACGAAGACGCAAACAAGCCTCAAATTCAATTATAATGAGAAGAAAATGTTGGGTATTCAGCACATCGAAAGGAAAACATGCAGATTAAGCTTGAAATCGTAGAACCAGTTGATAAGCTTTTGTATTTACAGTAGGGAGCAAAGATTCAAGTGGGCTTACAATGAATTACATTAATAGAAAATATTGAATATGCAAACATCGGAAAGAAAATAATAGAAATTAACCATGAAGTCATAGAATCAGTTCATGAGTTACTTGTGGAAGTTGAAGGAAACGACTGTACGGTCAGCAAATGAAACAAAGAAAATAGCAAAAATGAAGTGATTCTATATATAATTTTCAAAATGAAGCTTGCATTGTGTCTGAAATTTACGGTTTACCATATATGCGTAACATCAGTTTTGTCTTCTGGTATTGAGACAGGGAATTGTAATACGAAAATAATGAGAAACTTGGACTTGTTCAGCGAACAGATATCAGAATGTTTTAGAAAATAAGGAATAGATTGAGAAACAGACTGAAGGGTATTCCATAATTATAACAGCGACGACAATGGACTGGAGGTAGACATAGCAGGTGAATAGTTGCAAGATGGATCAAGTAAATGGTTTGCTACGTTTCAAGGAAATAAAAGACCAGAGCGACTACTTAATGGAAGGTTAGTAGGTGACATTAGACATTTTGGAACAACACGAATATTTATGACTGAGAGCCGTATATTACTCGATGATTTCTAGAGGACTCTATCCTATAGCGGATGTCAAACAGTTAGTAACGATTTAATGGTCTAAGCACTTAAGAATGGAAGATTTTTATTTTGTATGTATTTCGGTACGATACTAATAATGAATTTTTTGTCAAAGAATCCATGTAATATTTTAACAGTTGAAGCATAATAATGTTTTACTTTATTTTAGTTCCCCGTTTCAAGTTCATGGGTATCTTGTTGATTAGTTTAGTGCAGGCCACTTTAACGACTGTTCTACCGAGTTCGTCTCTGATATGCAGTAATGTAATGGAGATAACTTCCGAGTAGATTATCGCAGCAATGTGCGACAAAAATTAAGCTATTAATAAGACTGAATATCAGAATAATGGCGCTGACTGTCTCGGAATGACACCCAGAAATGTCGTATCCGTTATAAGAATTATTTTTATAATATCTGTGACGTACTCTCCTGCTTGTTAATGATTAAAATCAAATGTTAAAATTCATATTGTCACCCCCTAAAGGGCAGTTTTGCACTTTGCGGTCGTTTTCAGGTTACAGGAAGAAGCTGCCAAATACTGGTACATTAACTGTCATAATAATTATGGAAAAAAGGTCGCAGTACGTTTCTCAAGGCCTGTCGGTGCTCCCGAAGAGAAAAGCTACAATAATGTTGGTAAACACACGCCATGACGTCTTCGAAAAAATAAGGCTGAAGTGAGTTAATCCACTCACGCGCTTTCGCAGTCGTATACCAGCTACTACGAATTAACCAACGACGTTCCTGTCTGTTTTGTACTCGAAAAATCGTTCCCAATTGCGAGAGAGAAAACAGCAGTGCAGTTACGCTCAGTATAATCAGTTTACATTGCGATTTACCACGGAAATTCATATTAATAAGAAGTGCTTCTTACAGTGAGACAAGAGACTGTGAAAATTCGCTTGTTGGTAATCAGCTAATTCAGCAGTCAGGGACGACCTCTGACGAAATCTCCCATTTACTTTCGCTATTTTTTTCGTAAGACAAGATACCAGAGATACAATACCGCAGTCCATTCCACGTGGTGGGTTGCAGTGGTGCCATATGTGAAACCTTTAAGGATCATTAGTTTAACTGACTTTGCGTTACATTACAGTGGTTAACTAAACTAGAACAACATCGCGAAGTGGTTAAGATACTGAAATCGCATTCAGGTGGACGGCAGTTCAAATCTCCGTCCCCCCCATTTAGATTTAGCTTGTCGGCAGTTTTCCCAACATCAAGCGAGGCAAATATCGAGATGGTTGCTTTAAAAAAGATGCAGCCAGTTGGGTGGCCTATACTTCCACATTTCAAGTATGTGCTCCGTCTCTAAAGATGTAGTCGCCGACAGTTATTAAACCCATATCTTCCCTCTTCTCCTAGTGCTAACACAGTACACCCGGTCAGCAGCAACGTAGGGTGGGAATAACAAACTATTTCGGAATAAGAGATCAGTCACAAATTGGTTGTTTCCGATGAGTGAGTGAATAGTGATTTTAGTGTATAAACTATTTAAACACAAGTAAATGTACTAGAGTAAAGCAACAAATCGAAATTTTCAAAGCTGCGTTTCTTTTGACACAAAACAGTAGAAACAGGTAATAGTGAAGTAGAAAAAATGTAAAGGATACAGAACGTAAGCAACTACAACATGCATGATGGTCGACGAGTCGACGAAAATGTTCATGTTTTTTTTTCCAACTTAACGGATTTACAGACACATTCCTACAACTGGTTAATGTGCTCAGTATGGTGTGTGACCACTTCGGGCAGCAATAAAGGCCTGACAAACGACGGGGCACGCTGTGAATGATGTCATCAATCTCATGTTGAGGCAATAACGCCCAGTCTTCCTGCAGAGCTGCTCGCAAGTCTTGGAGAGTGGTTAGTGGATGCTGACGGGGTGGCACCTGTGTCCCTAGTGCATCTCAGACGTGCTCTATGGAATTCAATACCTGACAATAGTTAAACCTTGCCTGTTTAACTGAACAATTTCATAAAGAGAAGGTGGTGAACGTAATCCGCGACCACACTATTAGGGATCACCCTCGATATCAGTCTCTTTCCATGATGGGTGGGTCCCGAGTTCGTGTTCCACCCTCCTTCTTGACGCGAATCCGTCGCGAATCACTGTCCAGACCAAATCGGGATTCAGCTGAGGAAAGAACATCGGCTCACTCTTCGACCGTCCAGGTGGCTTGTTGACGACTCCACTCTGGGCGTTGCCTTCTGTGAAGACGCGTCAGAGGTGCACATACAGCATGTCTCCGACAATAAAGGCCATTCTGCCGAAGCCTTCTGTACACCATTTGCCTCGATACAACACGGTCAGTGGATGCTGCAAGGTCAGATGCCAGCTGCCGTGCAGGGCGGTGGTGCCGTCGTGCCCTTACAGCCAAATAAATGTCCTCTGTTTCTGATGATATCACTCGTGGTCGTCACCAACCTGGTTTCCGGGATACAGTTTCGATTTCTATAAACTGTCCCCACATCCGAAAAACAACAGAACGATTCACATTAAGCCATCGGGCCACATCAGTTTGCTTCCATTCTTCTCATGGCACTCCATCGTAGAGAGCCTAGTAAGCGCCTTCTCTGTGACACACCGCACCGTCTGTGACAGTGTACGCAGCGACAGGTGATGTGGGACTACACGGCAAACACTATCTCGTTTCATAGGTGACCGAAAGGCATCGTTGACGTCGTTGTCCGTTGACCAGAATACCATCTTCCGTGCAGGACACGATGTTACGAACACCTGTTGAGAGTGTGTATGATTATATTGTGAATTAGACACAGGAGAGGGAAATAGTGATTTATTTGCTTTAATTTTGGACACCAGTGAAAATAATCGGTGATAAACGTACGGAAAAAGTAACATCTCTAAATTTTGTCTTTATGCGTGTCCTCAACTGGTACTAATTTTATGTTAATGTTTTTTTTACGTGGTGTCTGCCGATGTAGAACTGAATAAATGCAATTTACTCGTTAGCAGATGCCTTAACTTACCACTGGACTGAATTGAACTGCCTTCGTGGCTTATCGCTTTGAGTGGCGTTGACGTTTAGGAAAACGCGAGGCAATACTAATACTGCACCTTTTCGTAGAAAATAGGCTGAACAAATGAAAACCAAGGGTTTGTAGGGGTAGATACATTCTTTGAAACTCTGAAGGCAACGGGAATAAAACGCAAGTTGCATTCAGTTGTAACTGCCGGATAGGAAGCAGTTGTTGAGAAGTGAGTGAGTCAGCGTTACAGCCTACCCTTCATGTTAGTCAGTATCTACGTCAAAAATCAGTTTTGGTAATTTTGGAAATTTGTGGTAAGTTCCTATGGGACCAAACTGCTGACGTCATCGGTCCCTGGGTATACATACTACTTAATCTAACTTAGCTAATGACACTACACACACCCATGCCCGAGGGAGGACTCGAACCTCCGACGGGTGGAGCCGCGCGAGCCGTGACAAGACGAAGTAGACCGCGCAGCTACCCTGTGCGGCAGTCAGTCGGGAAAAAGAAGCAGAAATTTATAAAGGAAGTTAAATTTCAGGGAGACGAAATTCATTTAGGTTTGTCAATGGCATATATTTATGTCAGAGACGACAAAGGATTTCGAAGGGCAGTTGGATGGAATGGTTAACATCTTAAAAATGGCTGTAAGGTGAACCTTAATAGAAGTGAATATGCAGTGGAATTAAATTACGCGATCCTCAGGGCATTAGGTTAGGAAACGAGACATTAAAATTAGTAGATGGGTTTTGCTGTTTGGACAGAAAAGTAAGTGACGGTAGCCAAATGAGAGCGGAATATAATGCAGATTGACTGTAGCAAGAAAAAAAAATTCTGAGTGTGAGAAATTTGTGAAGATTGAATACCAGTTTAAGTGATGGGAAGTAATTTCTGAATGTATGTGTCTGAAGTGTAGCCTTGTACGGAACTGAAACGTGGACGGTAGAAATTCAGACAGGAAGAGATTTAAATGTAGTGCTATACAACAATTCTGATTATTAGATGGGCATGATGGACAACTAATGAGAAGGTTTCACAAGCTGCGACATTGTCGCGAAAAGACAGTGACCTGTATATGTAGTAAGTTTCCTTTAACTTACGTCTAAGTTCACAAACTTTTTGTTAACAGATTACCGGTTTCGGTCTTTAATTATCATCATCAGATCTGCTTCATAAAAACAAAGTAGTGCATTAGGACTTTGTTTTTATGAAACAGATCTGATGATGGTCATTAAAGACCGAAACCGGTAATCTGTTAACAAAAGGTTTGTGTCCATAGGTGTAAATTAAAGGAAACTTATTGAGGAGGTATTGTATCGAATCGAGGAGATAAGAAATTTACGGCACTAATTAATAAAAGAAGCGATATTTTGACATGGCACATCATAAGGCATCAAGCAACCGTCAGTTTCGTAACGAAGACGAGTGTGTGTGTATGGGGGACAGGGGGACAAGAATTGTAGAGGGAGGTCAAGGCTTGAACACAGTAAGCAGACTGAGGTGGATGTATGATGCAATAGTAATTCAGTTATGATGAGGCTTGTAAAAGATACAATAGCTTCTCGAGGAGCGTCAGATCAGTGTTTGTATGAAGACCACAACAACAGTATCACAGTGAAATACCTCTGACAAAACATAAATTTCGTTTATTCAGTTGCACGTAGGTAGACGTGGACTAAATATCATTAATATAATACGAGAAGTGTTGGGCTTCATGCATTGTAGCGTAGGCGTATTGGTACTCTTAAAATCAAATAATGTACATAGAATCATGATATTTCTTGTAGGCGCATGATGCAGAAACAGCACGAATATTCCTTATGACACGCAGCAACTCACAGAAAAGACCACTACAATCATAACGGCTTCTGTTGGAACTGTTGATGCCAACACTCCATTCCTTCGGGGAAAAGTCTCCCTATTTATAAATTCTTCCATTTATAAATACGCTTTTGTGTAGCGTACGTAATTTATCCCGATTAATTATTTCATTCTCGTGACTTATTTTGACATGACAATAGTTAACAGTACCTAGCTGAAGCGCTTCGAGTAAAATCGAAAATTTGTAGCTGCTAGTAGTAGTAACTGATTGCTATTAATAAGTTGTTCGAAACTATGCTACATTGTGTAACCGCCGAGTAATTAGCTGTAGTAGTGGTTTATTACAGAGAGCAGTAACTGGTTTTGTTTCATTTCACTGCCGATTAGGGCAGCGTGTGTTTCGTTACTAAGTGTGTTTGTTTGGCGGAAGTATTGACATGATCGCCATTGTGTTTGGATTTGTGTTTCAGCTTCAGTGCGCTGATACTGTGAATCGCTTTTGCAAGCTGACTTGACAAAAGACTTGTCTACCGTGTATCCTAATATCTCTTATCAAAAATTACAGGAAATATTTAAGAATGAAATTCCGTGTACTGTCTGATATAGTATTTTAATTTTTTTTTTTTTTTTTTTTTTTTTTTTTTTTACGTGTTTCAGTGCAGGAGTTGCCTGGTGATACGATCTCCATCAAAAGTGACGATTCAAGTTTTTAAATCCCGAAGATTAATGTTTTGCTTGGAAATACGTAATAAAAGTTAGTAAAAAAATCGAAATCCTGGCGGTTAATGAACTGTCTCTATGTTTCATGTAAAATCATTGTGGTTTCATATAAAGCTTATTTTTCTTATTTTTGGTAGTGAAACCTAGAGTGAGACATTCTTATTGCAAATATTGACTTGTAACTTTGATTTGAAAAGTTTTTTGGTAAAATTTCCAAATTTTTGTAGCAACTATTTACCTGTAGATTAATTTGATAAAATTTTCAGATCGATAAGTACATGCGTAACGTATACAACGTTTTGGAAAATTAGTAACCCCTTTGTTGTAAGCACATGGTTTAGCTGGGACAGTGCAATAGTTAAATCGGCAATAATTTTTGTCTGCATATATTCCAAGAGCGCAATAATTCGTAGACTAGCTCTTGATAGTAAAAGAGGTCTGAAGTGTGACTATAAGTCTTCATTGACTGACTATCGATCAGATAATAATAGTATATTACATAATGGAATAGAATTTATACACAGACGCCAATAAAACTAAAAAAGGGCAAAGGAGCGTAATCAATTTATGTCAAATGGTTTTGAGGGAATTAGAGTAGGAAATGAGACGCAGCAGACGAATTTTGCTATCTGGACAGAAATGTAACTGACGAAGGTAGAAATAAAGTAAACATAAAATACAGAAAGTGAACAGCAAGAAAGCTCGCTTGAAAAAGTTAAATAAGTAATACAACTCTTTGGAAGTCTTCTCTTAAATATTTGAAGTGTAGCCTTGTGTGGAAGTAAAACGAGGAGTACGAACAGTATATAGCAGAACGGAACAGAAGGTTCTGATATGGGACGTTGTAGAAGATGAAGAAAGGTATTTGGGAAGATCAGAAAACTCGTTAAGAGGTACTCAGTCAACTCGTGCAGAAATAAATTTACTGTATAGCTAGACTAAAAGAGGAAACTGATTGTTGGAATGTACACTGAGGCATCACGAATCGAAGATTTCGTAATGACGGGAAGTCTGATGTGCGATGTTATAGAAGATGAGGAAAGTTATTTGGGAAGTACGGATAACTCATTAAGAGATACTCTCTCAATTCGAGGTGGAAGAAATTTACAGTATAGCTAGACTAAAAGAGAAAACTGGTTGTTGGGTTGTATTCTGAAGCATCAAGAAATCAGTGTGCCGCTGTGGCCGAGCGGCTCTAGGCCCTTCAGTCCGGAACCACGCTGCTGCTACGGTCTCAGGTTCGAATCCCGCCTAGGGTCATGGATGTGTGTCATGTCCTTAGGTTAGTTAGGTTTAAGTAGTTCTAAGTCTATGGGACTGATGACCTCAGATGTTACGTCCCATATGCTTAGAGCCATTTGAACCATCAATAAATCGACAGTTTCTTAATTGCGGGAAGTATGAGGGTTAAAAATTGTAGAATACCAGCATTTTTCAGGAAGCAGGTTCATATGGATTCAGATTGCGGTAGTTATGCAGAGGTGAAGAGGCTTGCACGGGACAGACTAGCGTGGATGTTGAATCAGACCAGTTCTAGGAATATAGACTATTACAATAACAACATATTACAACGTCACAACGCTGCTTACGCACATACCTCCAGATGTCCGACACTCAGATCGGTACCAAACGTTGTGTATCGCTAGAGTGTCTAACATCAGGAGGTTTGGGTATTACAAACATAAAAATTACGTCCAGTTTAGATTTACTCACTTTTTGACCTATTACACTAGCCTACATTCCAATACTACACAAATTATCTACTAAATAATTACACTGTTTCCACCATGTTTCCGTGCGATGAGGAACTATATTGAACACTGCCAAAATAGAAGCATGGAATCATGTACATCAAGATCCTACAATTTCCAACTGAAGTCTGAGGCATGAAAGTTTCCCATTGCTTTTAAAGATGCATGAGGCACGAACTGATTAAAAGACTAAAGTTCAATAGTTGCCAAACATATCTCCCACATGACTTGGAGCGTATGGTCGTAAAATGACCTGTCACCGTTTCCACTGATGCCAACATGTGCAAGTGAGTTGTCCACCGGCATGGATATAATCTCTCCGATTCCTGTTCGAAAGCGATATTTGCAACCCGAACATTTTATTTTCAACTGGAAAACCTCTGGTGAAGTGAAGAGATGTGACACCATTGATGGCGATGCGTCGGCTGGGTGGAGACGAATGGCCCCTTGGTGATAGTCGAGACGTGTACACTATGTACCGGATTTAACCCTGTCCCTTCATTCCATCCACAACAGCGCAAACAGAATACTACACGCTACAAGCACTCCCCACATATATTCACACGATGGAGATACACAACTGAAACTTCACTACATATCGGATGAAGGCGAATTCCAGCCATCTCCGTTATAGCTTCGCCAGTGCGGGTTTCTTGCGTGTTCCGAAAGCTCTTTTCCCAAATGCACTACTTACAGGTCATAAAATGCAGCTTCAGAGTGATGCCAGAAAAATCGAATCCTTAATTACACGCTAGAGGCTTTCGATGAAACATGTTACACTATACAAATCGAATAATCGTCATGTACACACATAGACAAATATTGCCATGTTATTGGCGAAAGTGAACAAATGCATCGGTGTGATTCTTCAGTTTCTCCCGGCGTAGTTCTTGCTCGAACAGTCCACGGGTGTACTGCCCGTCCATAGTGTCCTACGGGCACAATATTTCGGCGATCAGACATGTCACCATCGTCAGGTGCGCTGACGAACTGGGCTCCTGAGGGCGGGCGGCCGTATTAAATGCATCGGTATTTAAGGGAATGTGCACTTAAATCTGCAATGTCATGTACTAAATGGAACGTTGATTCAGTTCTGCATAGTAAAAAAGGTTTTATCGCTCCGTTTCCTAAACAGACAAACGGCATAACAAAGAGTTTTATTAATCGAGCTAATATTTCATGCCGCGCGGAGTAGCCGCGCGGTTTGAGGCACTCAGGAATGGGTGTGTGTTGCCCTTAGTATAAGTCAGTTTAAGTAGCGTGTAAGTCTAGGGACCGATGACATCAGCAGCTTGGTCCCTTAGGTATACACACACATTTGAACATTTGATATTTCATTTACTTGGCAGCGGTCATTCGTTTAAATTACAAACTTAAGGAAAGTTGAAAAACGACAGCCGTACAATCATTTAACATCTAATTATTTTTTATTTAGTTCTGACTCGCTATAGCTGTTCGCAAGACGAATAGCTCAGCGTCATATAACATAACTACGTGGAATAAGAGATGCGGATGTTACAATATGTTAAATATACAGTTTTTGTTTTGCAATATCATAAAGTGAACAACGATTCCAAACAATAAAAACCGAATAAACTGTGTAGTTAGACGCTGTTCGTTAGATTTCCATAGCGGAAAAACTTAGGGTAATGTTCAAACATAATCATTGCATCAGGCAGGCATTTATAAAGACATCTTTCATATACGTAGAAACAGATTGCTGCTGCGTTTTGAAGCTAAGTGAGAGTCCTATTCACAAAATTTTAATTCTATTATACCCACATAAAAATAGTGCTCTGACACTTGGTTACTGTCCCCGCCTTTACTCCTGTGTAGTCAACAAAGAACACGCAACTTGTCACTGTAGAAGATAACTAGTTGATGTGTGGGTAAATCGCCTCTCAGCCTAGACGGATTATACTAGATATGGTAACGGTTCCCAAAATGCATTATGTTGTAAATTACTAATGTATGAGTATTTTTAGAGGACGAAGAATGCAGAAGGGAGAAAGCAATTGCATGCTCTACTGCTCATGACAGATTGTGGAAAACATCACGGTGATGAGGATAAATAAACTGTTCAGACAAAAATACATGTAGAAAATATATAAACAGGTTTTCTACAAAAGGTAATAACTCTAAGGGGACTATTATTCTGCTTTATGTTCAATTCTCTTGGCTTTTCTTTATCTGCCGAAAAATTCAAGGAACTACTTTTTTAATGAAAATGTGTACATTTCTGATGACCACAGAAAGCCATTGACAAGAGGAAAATAGAACTGATAACGGATTTGTTATTGTCTCATCGCCAAAATCAGCTTAATGGGTTCTGCCCTCTGATTTGTTCCAGATCACGTCTTCTCAAGGGTGAGTGATTGTGATTTATGACGGACATGCATTCTCGTTGTATATTTTTTCCATTGTGTTCGGCATTCACTTTTTTTTTCAGTATGTGGGAGATGCGCATGACGGGGTTTTATCTTTAAGTTTTATTAACGCATTGTCCTGACTAATGTAAAACAAAACGAATATTAATAGTTTGGTAACATTTCAGTTGTGTTTTCTTTGTACACTGAGCTTTCAGTGCCCTGTGTGTAAATTTGAAAATTAGAATGTGGAGACATGGCTTTGTGCTCAGGGCAAACTCTGTCCGAGCCAATGTTTACGTGGCGAAACAGACAAGCGGTCCCGGAGGTATTTGAGGTTAAGCTCCGAAAAAATATATGCAGGCAAGAGGATAGCTCAGATATGTTGGTAACAGTTGAATATAGAGATAGCGGAGGAAATAGACTGCATTTTTTGTGACATTAGCATTTGTTTGCCACAACGATCGCATCATGCATCCCACAGTGCTATTGTTTGAACTGTATGATATTTATCAACTTTTAAGCGACTCCTAAATATTCTTGTACATCTAAACATTAGACTTTGGTTTAGTTGTGGGTTCCGTGTGACTGTTTTCAGATTAGGCGATGGTCACTGATTAAGTGCACAGGAGAATTTGGTGTGACGCGAGACGGAATCAAAGAAATAACTTCCTAGTTGTCTGTCTTTTGCTCCGCCAGTGACACAGTTCGTAGAGGATTCTCTATCTCGCTGTTTCCTGTACGAAAAGTGAGTATAATTCTAAAAATTACTTCGAGACACGACTGTTTGGTTCACTACAGACGCCGTGGACATTGTTAAGGGAGATGTTGCGCACGTGGACAGTAATACGATTACGAGTTCGATTGTGGAGCGGCGGCAGCGCACGCGACGTTTCGGCGGCACGCGACATCGTCAGCGCCGGAGGTGGTACTCACGATCTTGTGGTTGAGGTGCTGCAGCTCGCGCTCGGTGACCTTGCGGCGGTTCTGCTCCTGCTGCTGCCGCCGGTACTGGCTGTACTTGTAGAAGAGGTACATGCCGGGCAGCGCCAGCACCACGAACGGCTTCATGAAGGCGGAGGACGAAAGGCCGGGGGCGGCGGGGGCGGGCCCGCGGGGCGGCATGGCGCGGGGGCGGCTGGTGTCTGCTGCTGTCGCTGTCTGCTGGCTGCTGTCGCGGCGTCCGCTGCGCCGGCTGCGCTGCCTGCCTGCCTGCTGCCACTCCGCTGCCCGCCGGGCCCACACTGAGCGTCGCGACGCCGAGCGTCGGAGCGGGAGGGGGGCAGGGGGCGGGGGGCGGGCGCCGCTCGATACGGCGCAGCCGCGCTGCAGCCCCCCTGCTCGATAGCCGGCCGGCGCCCGGCCGTCCCTAACAATGGCTGCAGTAGCGCACGGGCACACTGCGGCCGCCCGCGGCGCGCCACTGAGCGCGTACACCCGCTGTGGACCGCCGGTTGTGGCGACTCACTACTTTCTAGCACCGTGAAACTGTATAAAACTATATGCTGGATCGGTACTCGAAACCGGAACCTTTGTCTTTCACGATCTAATGCTCCACTGACTGACACCTTCCAGACACGACCCACGACCATCTGACCCTTAACATGGACAAGTGTAATATATTGAGAATACATAGAAAGAAGGATCCTTTATTGTATGATTATATGATAGCAGAGCAAACACTGGTAGCAGTTACTTCTGTAAAATATCTGGGAGTATGCGTGTTGAACGATTTGAAGAGGAATGATCATATAAAATTAATTGTTGGTAAGGTGGGTGCCAGATCGAGATTCATTGGCAGAGTCCTTAGAAAATGCAGTCCATCAACAAAGGAGGTGGCTTACAAAACACTCGTTCGACCTATGCTTGAGTATTGCTCATCAGTGTGGGATCCGTGCCAGGTCGGGTTGACGGAGGAGATAGAGAAGATCCAAAGAAGAGCGGCGCGTTTCGTCACAGGGTTATTTGGTAAGCGTGATAGCGTTACGGAGATGTTTAGCAAACTCAAGAGGCAGACTCTGCAAGAGAGGCGCTCTGCATCGCGGTGTAGCTTGCTGTTCTGCAAGAGAGGCGCTCTGCATCGCGGTGTAGCTTGCTGTCCAGGTTTCGAGAGGGTGCGTTTCTGGATGAGGTATCGAATGTATTGCTTCCTCCTACTTATACCTCCCGAGGAGATCACGAATGTAAAATTAGAGAGATTCGAGCGCGCACGGAGGCTTTCCGGCAGTCGTTCTTCCCGCGAACCATACGCGACTGGAACAGGAAAGGGAGATAATGTGGCACGTAAAGTGCCCTCCGCCACACACCGTTGGATGGCTTGCGGAGTATAAATGTAGATGTAGATGTAGACCATCTGCCACAGCTTTACTTCTCTCCTACCTTGCGAACTGCTTCTGGGACTGAACTATTGACGAGTACACAGACCCATTCACATACTATATGAATATACAGGCTGGCAGCCAGTCAAGGATAATTTAGGGAATTGGTTTAAAAATTTTTTATTTCAAAGTCCATTCAAATCTTTGCAAGTTTTCTCCCAGAGCAATCTCCGCTGTGCCCACGTGACCCAAGTTGCCTGTCATCCGGAACCGAGGCAGTTCTTCCAGTTAAACCTGCTGGAATTGCTAGCGAATTCACGCTATCGGTTTTAGCCAATAGTGTGGCTAGGATACAGGTCTCGTGTGCGGACGCTGGAGCGTTCTACAGTGCAGGAAACAGTTGCTTCTCTCTCTTGTGATCCAGACCTCAAGCAGAACTGACGTCCTTAAGGGAGGCAGAACCTCGGGCTCCAACGTGCGTTCACCGCGATGTCGCCAAACACGGATCCGACCATCATGATGCTGTAAACATAACCTGGATTCATTCGAAAAAATGACCTTTTGCCGTTCGTGCACCCAGGTTCGTCGTTGAGTACATCATCTCATGCGCTCTTGTCTGTGATGCAGCGTCAAGGGCAACCGTAGACATGGTCTCCGAGCTGATAGTCCATGCTGCTGCAAACGTCGTCGAACTGTTCGTGCAGATGGTTGTTGTCTTGCAAACGTCCCCATCTGTTGACTCAGGGATCGAGACGTGGCTGCACGATCCGTTACAGCCATGCAGAATAGATGCCTGTCATCTCGACTGCTAGTGATTGGAGGCTGTTGGGATCTAGCACGGCGTTCCGTAGTACCCTCCTGAACACACCGATTCCATACTCTGCTAACAGTCATTGGATCTCAACCAACGGGAACAGCAATGTCGAGATACGGTAAACAGCAATCGCGGTAGGCTACAATCCGCCCTTTATCAAAGTCGGAAAAGTGATGGTACGCATTTCTCCTCCTTACAGGAGGCATCACAACAACGTTTCACCAGGCAATTCCGGTAAACTGCTGTTTGTGTATGAGAAATCGGTTGGAAACTTTCCTCATGTCAGCACGTTATAGGTGTCGCCACCGGCGCCAACCTTGTGTGAATGCTCTGAAAAGCTAATCATTTTCATATCACAGCATCTTCTTGCTGTCGGTTAAATTTCGCGTCTCTAGCACGTTATCTTCGTGGTGTAGAAATTTCAATAGTCAGTCGTGTAGCATTGATATTAACCAATGGCGGCGTCGCGCACTCACATTCAAGTTGCCCGCCAGGGGCAGCATTGCCCAGCGAGTGCTTTGTTTGCATAGCTGACACTTGAGTATGTGCGGACGAGTACCTGGCTGCCTAATTTCATTGCTAAATAACTTGGAATCGGCGCAACGTATCTAATTTCTTTTTTTTTAAACATTTATGTTCTAGTGCAACCTGCACTGCAACAACCCTACGAGCGTTTCAGACATTTTCTGATCGACCCGTATATGTTGCAAAATTATATACGATAGCGTCAAAGAAACTGGTATAAGCGTGCGTATTCAAATACAGAGATATGTAAACAGGAAGAATAAGGCGCTGAGGTCTGAAACGCCTATGTAAGACAACAACAGTCTGGTGCAGTTGTTAGATCTGTTACTGCTGATATAATCTCAGATTATCAAGATTCAAGTGAGTTTGAACGTGGTGTTACAGTCGGCGCACGAGCGATACGACACAGCATCTCCGAGGTGGCGATGAAATGCGGATTTTCCCGTACGACCATTTCACGAGTGTACTGTGAATATCAGGAATCCGGTAAAACATCAAATCTCCGACATCGCTGCGGCCGCAAAAAGATCCTGCAAGAACGGGACCAACGGCGATTGAACAGAATCGTTCAGCGTGACCGAAGTGCAACCCTTCCGCAGATTGCTGCAGATTTCAAAGTCATCAGCAAGTGTCAGCGTGCAAACCATTCGACGAAACGTTACCGATACCGGCTTTCGCAGCCGAATGCCCACTCGTGTACCCTTCATGACTGCACGACACAAAGCTTTACGCCTCGCCTGGGCCCGTCAATACCAGCACTGGATTGTTGATAACTGGAATCATCTTACCTGGTGGGACGAGTCTCGTTTCAAATTGTATCGAGCGGATGGACCTTTACAGGCATGGACACAACCTCATGAATCCATGGACCCTGCTTGTCAGCAGGGGACTGTTCAAGCTGGTGGAGGCTCTGTAATTGTGTGGGGCGTGTGCAGTTGTAGTGATATGGGATCCCTCATACGTCCAGTTACGACTCTGACAGGTAACACGTACGTAAGCACCCTGCATCCATTCATGTCCATTGTCCTTTCCAACGGACTTGGTAAATTCCAGCAGGAATTGCTACAGAGAGGTTCCAGGGACACTCTTCTGAATTCAAACACTTCCGCTGGCCACCAAACTCCTCAGACATAAAGATTATTGAGCATATCTGGGATGCCTTGCAACATGCTGTTCAGAAGAGATCTACAACCTCTGTTAGTCTTACGGATTTATGGACAGCCCTGCAGGATTCGTGGTGTCAGTTCCCTCCAGCACTACTTCAGTCATTAGTCGACTCCATGCCACGTCGTGTTGCGGCATTTCTACGAGCTCGCGGGGGCCCTACACGATATTAGGCAGGGTGTACATAAAGTCCGGGAAGAGTTTCAATTATTTATTGCACAAGAACTAAACTGGCGACAGGAAGGGCACCCGGCCACCCTTTATAATTTACATGCCACATCCGACTAACCAGCAGACCTCGCGAGTCGGGATTAATGCTCAGAAAGAGAGAGATTGCACAAGAACTAAACATTGTAGAGATGTCGTGCATATTGCATTTTGAAGAGAAACTCTGAAAGTTTTTTTTTTTTTTTTTTTACAAAAATTCTATATGCGAACCATGAGTGACCCGGCAGATATCAATACGGTAATCGAATTCTTGCCATACCCGTCCCAGCATGGCATCGTCGACTGTGGCAGTCGCTTCCCGTATTCTCTCCCCGAGCTCTGCTACATCACATGGTAGAGGCGGTACATACACCAGATCTTTAATGTCTCCCCGCAGAAAAAAGCCACACGGAGTGAGATCTGATGATAGGGGAGGCCATTTCATGAAACAACTGTCCCCTTCTGTAGCACGGCCATGTTTGTGAATAGCACTGACTATCGGCAAATTACAAAACTACGCTGTGGCGGTATAAATGAAAAAAAAAATTCAGAGAGTGATATCTGTACAATGTTTGGTTCTTGTGCAATTAATAACTGAGAGTGTTTCCGGACTTAATGTAAACCCTGCTTCGAGTATGCCAGAAGTCACTTTTACGTCTGAAGACCTGTCTCCATTGACAATTACAAACTGTGTTCCGTTTGGTAGAAACTCTTCTGTGTAATCGTACAGTTGATCTCGTATCTCGTATTATGTTCATAAGGCGACAGTGTGGAACTGTACCCAATTTCTTGAGGAAGTCAAGGAACACTTCATCTACCTGGATGCCTATATTTACTGCTTTCTGGTTCTCGTCGACGAATAGAGAGATCTATTTTTCACACGATCTCCATAAATGTCATACCAGAAGTGTCATAATACGAGAGCGTACGTGAAACATGATCAAAAATTCTACAACTGACCGACGTCAAAGGTAAGGTCTATAGTTCTGTGCGTCTGTGCGACGACCATACTTGAACACGGCAATGATCTGCGCTTTTCTCAATCTTCAGCATCAAAGACTTACAATAGGCACCTGCTAGAAGAGGAACAAGTTCTATTGTATACCGTACGTAGAATTGTCCCGTCAGCTCTAGTGGCCTTCCCTCTGTTGAGCGATTTCAGGTCCTTTTTTACCCCATGGTCACTTTTTTTCGATACCTGTCATTTTGTTATTCGTGCGACCATTTAAAGGAGGTACTACAGCTCGATTTTTCCCTGTGAAACAGTTCTGTAAGAAGTTTAGTATTTCGGCCAATTCTTTGTCGTCCTCCGTTTCGCTACCGTTACCGTCAAAGAGTGTTTACAGATGGCTTCGTTCTATTTACTAATTTAACGTACGACCAAAACTTATTAGGATTTTCTGTCAAGTAGGCAGACAGAATTTTACATCCGAATTCATTGAACTCTTCACAGATGGTTCTACGCTAATTTTTGTTTCGTTTAGCTTTTGTTTGTTGATGAGGTTTTGGCTACGTTTAAATTTGCAGTGGAGCAGTCTTTGTTTTCGTAGCAGTTTTCTAACATGGTTGTCGAACCACGGAGAATATTTCCCGTCCCTCACAACTCTGCTCGCCACATACATTTCTAACGCTTATTCTACAATGCAGACTCACTACAGAAAGAAACATTACAAACTAGGAAAGAGTAATTTCTGCAGTCATTATTCCTGTCCCATATACGAATCAGATCCACGTTAATCATGCGTTACATCAACAGAAAATCTGCATATTGCATTACGAAATTAATTCACGTGGTTAATGAATGCAATGTCAGGCTCGCTATAGCCTGACGGATTTCATCAGACATTCAGAAAACCTCATTCAATGACACCCCAGTCGAGTTCAAGCTACCATAAAGGTGAAGGGTGGGCACACCACTTATTAGTGTCCATTGATAGATTTCCTTATGATACTGATTAGATACTGTAGATAAGAGGGATTTTAGTCTTTGAATGTAGACGGTCCTATAATCGAAGAGCTCAGCTGTAAACAATGGTAACTGACAGTCAATATGAAACAGAGCTACTGCTTGTAAAACATGGTAAGTAATGTGCTTCATTCATAGTAGTTAACAGTTACGCAATAAACAGAGTATGACACCTCTGTCTCAAATTTCAGATTCTCGCTAATGAAAATTTTGTCGGTATGCGTGCATGTACACAGTGGTAGGTGCCAAAAACATGGTTGCCGGTGATAGTATCATATGCGGTGGTTGTGCTAGCAAAATGCTTTTCAGGTATGGTGTGTACGAATCTGAGGACGATGTGAATAAATACGCCTGAGATAAAGATTCTGAATATGTTCATGAAGGCAAACACCTTCAAATATCGTTTCTAATCAAAGAAATGTGTTTATTTAAGCAGATATACCATGTTAAATTGTATCCCTTACCATTGTTTACGTGAGAGATTGATGGAAGGAATATTAAGGGTCATCCTTAAAATTGTCTGCTTGCAGTAGTAAGATGATTGCTAAAATTAATTTTTTATTGCGCTGAATCATAAATTTAGTTCCGAGGTTGCTATACTTTATTACTGCAAAAAAGCGTTAATACCGGTCTTAACCTAAAAAAATGATAGAACTGCAGCCTTTTAAATTGGTGTTTTGGAGAGATTTGTTTCGTTAATTCGCGCAGAAAGTGAGCAGTGTTAAGTTAATCCATGTTAAATTGAGTCAATATGCAAGTAAATGATGTTAAGTAGAGACTGACGAAATTTTAAGAATAAAATTTCGGGTAGAATTTTCCATTTTAAAAATGTGTCGTTACTGCAGATGTATTTGAAAGCAATGAGTTATCTCAACAAAAAGATCACAGTGCATGTACTTGAAATACCTTCTGTTATATCCTAGCCAGTAATGCCACCCGAGCCCGCTGCCAAAAGGTTGGCAGCATCAAAGTCCGGACGCCGTCCGCATAAGCAGCGCCAGCGAGACAGGAAATCGCCGCAAGTCTGCGCGCGCCACCGCTGGCTTCTGGTTTCTTAAGCGCTGGAGTCGCGAGCGCTAGGACAGCTCTGTATTCGCCGCTCAGTTGTATACTCGCCACCGAATTGTGTACTTGCTAGTCAGTTGTGTGTTCATCGCAGCAGAGTTGTTGTTTGTCGTCAGCCGACGCTGACCCAGCCGCTCCGACTCGACCTAGACAGATCTCTGTAGACACGGCGTTCACTACTGTGTTCTGTATTCGCCGCTCAGTTGTATACTCGCCACCGAATTGTGTACTTGCTAGTCAGTTGTGTGTTCATCGCAGCAGAGTTGTTGTTTGTCGTCAGCCGACGCTGACCTAGCCGCTCCGACTCGAACTAGACAGATCTCTGTAGACACGGAGTCCACTACTGTGTTCTGTATCTTCGTTAATAAAGATAAGTACCGACTTTTATTTAATCAGAGTGTTTGGGTTTTCATCTTTCTGTTCACTGTTCCAGCGGACCGGTCGGCCCGCTATTAAAAGTGTGGCGGTGACTTCGTAAGCCGTTTCTACAGCGAATTGCTTGTCGCTACGAATGCCGCCACAAAACCTTCTTTACAATATTTTAGTGAAACTTTACTGTAAAATTTCTCGTAACAACAAGCGACGTGTATTTTTAATTTTTATTTTAGTTTAATTTTATTCATTTTTTTAACGTGGAAGAGTACTCAATTTTTTTTTTTTCATGATAATATTCTGAAATACCCTTGCAACAGAATACACGACTTATTCGTTCAGCTTGAGTGACTCTTTCACAAATAGAAGGACAACGCTGGAAAATTTAAACTTAACGTGGCATTTGTCTGTGCGCTGGACAGAGAAAGCAAGCGAAAGCGGAAAGGGCAACAGCCTAGGGCGACCGGAATGTGACGCGCGCTGATCGCGCCGGGGAAGTCCCGGCCGTCACGTGACTCGTGACGTCACTGCTGCGCTGCTGAGGCAGGCCACACACTGTGCCACGCACGGCTGGCGCGGCGCAAGCGTAGCCATCAGATATACGCACGCCGAGAGCGAACAGCGAGGCTAAAAATAGCGCCGGGCGAGCGCTTCTGTCGTCACAGCCGGAGCGTGCCTCCGTCTGGCGGGACGCAAATGGATCGCTGCCCGCCGTGCCGTGACGCCACATTCCGCTAGGCACGCGTCAGGCAGTCGCAAAAATTGTCGCAGAATCATCTTTTGGTTTTGCTCCACAAAGACGTTTTTATGCGTATCATCACAAGCTGTTAGGAACATCTTTTTGTGCTGGAGTTAGTTTAGACAGTACGTCATCAACTGCCAGACTCTAGAATTTCAAAATGGTCTTTATCTCATGTCCAGAACTGTTATATTGAATTGTGCTTTGGTCTCGTCTAACATACCGCATGAGGTACCAGCAGACCATTTGGAGAAAGTGCAGTTACTATGCAGGTTGCTACCGGATAACCCACTAACGTGAGGCAATAGGAGTAATCCACTGTCACAGGCCTATTTCGTTAACGTCGATGTGCAGCAGGATTTTGGAACATACGTTGTGTTCAAACATTATGAATTACCTCGAAGAGAACGGTCTATTGACGCACAGTCAACATGGATTTTAAAATATCGTTCTTGGAAATACAACTAGTTCTTCACTCACATGAAATGTTGAGTCCTAATAACAAGGGATTTCAAATTGATTCCGTATTTCTAGATTTCCATAAGGCTTCTGACACCGTACGTCGCAAACGGTTTGTAATCCTATTGCGCGACCGGCCGCGGTGGTCTAGCGGTTCTAGGCGCTTAGTCAGGAATCGCGCGGCTGCTACGGTCGCAGGTTCGAATCCCGCCTCGGGCATGGATGTGTGTGATGTCCTTAGGTTAGTTAGGTTTAAGTAGTTCTAAGTTCTAGGGGACTTATGACCACAGATGTTGAGTCCCATAGTGCTCAGAGCCATTTGAACCAATCCTATTGCGTGCTTACGAAATATCGTCTCAGTTATGCGACCGGTTTCGTGATTTCTTGTCAGGGATGTCACAGTTTGTATGTATTTGACGGAAAGTCGTCTAGTAAAAAAAAGTGATGTCTGGCGTTCCCCAAAGTAGTGTTATAGCCCCTCTGCCGTACCATAACTACCGGGTGATCAAAAAGTCAGTATAAATTTGAAAACTTAATAAACCACGAAATAATGTAGATAGAGAGGTACAAATTGACACACATGCTTGGAATAACATGGGGTTTTATTAGAACCAAAAAAAGTATTGCTAGACGCGTGAAAGATGATTGTGTGCTCAGCCGCCACTTTCGTCATGCTTGACGTCCCAGGTCCCCAGACCCCAGTTCGTGCGAATATTGGCTTTGGGGTTACCTGAAGTATCA
Source organism: Schistocerca americana (assembly GCF_021461395.2). Classification (NCBI taxonomy): domain Eukaryota; kingdom Metazoa; phylum Arthropoda; class Insecta; order Orthoptera; family Acrididae; genus Schistocerca; species Schistocerca americana. The sequence goes on from NC_060120.1 coordinate 261,155,527, forward strand.
AGTGTATCGTGATCGACCGACATCTCTAGGCATGGTGAAAGACAACATCCGACGCCAATGCCTCACCATAACTCCGGACATGCTTTACAGTGCTGTTCACAACATTATTCCTCGACTACAGTTATTGGTGAGGAATGATGGTGGACATATTGAGCATTTCCTGTAAAGAACATCATCTTTGCTCTGTCTTACTTTGTGATGCTAGTTATTGCTATTCTGATCAGATGAAGCTCCATCTCTCGGACATTTTTTGAACATTTATATTTTTTGGTTCTAATAAAACCCATGTCATTCCAAGCATGTGTGTCAATTTGTACCTCTCTATCTACATTATTCCGTGATTTATTCAGTTTTCAAATTTATACTCACTTTTTGATCACCCGGTATATAAACGATTTAGGAGACAATATGATAAGCCACGTTAGGTTGTTTGCAGATCCTGATGTCCTTCATCGTCCAGTAAAGTCGTCAAAAGATCAAAACCAACAGCAAAACGAGTTAGATAAGACATCTGCATGGTGTGAAAATTGGCAAATTAATCTAAATAATGAAAAGTATGAGGTCATCCACATATGTGCTAAAAGTAATCCGTTAAATTTCGGTTACACGATAAATCAATCAAATCTAAAGGTCGTAAGTTCAACTAAATACCGAGGAATTACGATTACGAATAGCTTAAACTGGAAAGAGCACATAATATGTTGTTAGTACGGCGAACCAAAGACTGCATTTTATTGGCAGAACGGTCAGAAGCTGTAACAGGTCTACTAAAGAGACTGCCTGCACTACACTTGTCCGTCACCTTTTGGAGTACTGTTGCGCGGTCTGGTATCCTTGCCAGAGAGAGTTATCGTAGTAAGTCGAGAAAGATAAAATAAAGGCAGAACGTTTTGTAATATCGAAAAATAGGGGATGGTGTGTCACGGACATGATACAGGACTTGGATTGGACATCATTAAAACAAAGGCGTCTCTCGTTGTAGCGGAATCTTCTCACGAAATTTCTCTTCCGAATACGTAAATATTTGTAGACGCCTATCTACGAGTACATAGGAAAATAAAGGGAAACAGAGCTCGCAGGTAAAGATATCGTTGTTCATTTTTCCGTGAGCTGTTTGAGAGTGGAATAACAGACAAGCAGTGTGAAGGTGGTTCGATGAACCCTCTGCCATGCACTTAAAGGTAATTTGCAGTGTAGCCGTGAAGATGAAGATGAACGTCCCATTCGCTTCGAAGTCCTGCCTCAGTGACTGAAACGGAAGCTACCAGCTGACTCTACTACAAACTCCTTCTTACTACTTCTATTTTCCGTGGTCCCTGAACGAGACTCACAAAGCGGTTGGCGGGACTACAATGTCAAGCTAAAGTTTGCAAAAATTGACATAATGTCCTTGGACAACAAAACCGAAATCACCACTTTTCAGACCGGTTTATTATCCGTCTTAATTGTATTAATTTTTTAAATGACTGGTTTAGATTTAGCATGAACTATCCTCAGGTATGTAAACAAAACTTCTTCTTCTGCACTAAATGGATTAGGCAGTGTTGCCTGTTTGGACTTGAAAACTTATCAGCCTTTTACTTGGTCTTGACGGTTGTCTTGTTTCCTTGGACCTACAGTACAACACTGTTCTTCTTCGACATTGTATCAACATGCTGTCTTCAATCACTTTGCCGGCCGAAGTGGCCGTGCGGTTAAAGGCGCTGCAGTCTGGAACCGCAAGACCGCTACGGTCGCAGGTTCGAATCCTGCCTCGGGCATGGATGTTTGTGATGTCCTTAGGTTAGTTAGGTTTAACTAGTTCTAAGTTCTAGGGGCCTAATGACCTCAGCAGTTGAGTCCCATAGTGCTCAGAGCCATTTGCACCATTCAATCACTTTACAGTTTTTTCTTCAAACAATTGTATTCCCAGATCTTCCCTTGTTTTTCATTTGAAATGGTGTCTGAAACAACATATCTTTTTATTGTTCTTAAGATATCATTTAGGCGGCTTGTATCTAGTTTTTATTAGCTTCTGATAAGTTCCAATTTTGAGATCCACCACGGAAAACAAGCGCTGCCATTACTTTGTAGAATTTCGTTCATGTTTTTCTGGTTTTAGTTTCTAGCCTTCTGTTTATTCTGCCGCATGTTTTCTGGAAGATAGGTATGGCGTTGAAAATCCTTTTCACATTTGTAACTGACATATGTGACTAAATAAGCAAAACAATGACTTGTTCTAATATGGTATCAATGATAACAATTTTGGTTGTAACAGTATGTTTACCTATTAAGGCTACTATTTTTTACTTATTTATGGAAGTTTTAAAATATCTTCTCATATTACTTCTGTAACATATATGTCGTTCTTGCGGCTCTTCTTCACTTTTACTTATAACAATCTGACCCTCAACGAACAGCATCGTCTTATGCTTCTCTTCTAATTCTATACATCAATTCCCTCCATTTCTTGCACCTAGGTTAATAGGTATCTTTTTACTATGCCTCCACGTTTCCAGCACACACACTGATTGTTGTGTCTTCATAATTGTACATATTTCAGTACTTTAAAGAGATGGTTCGGATATCCTCTTCGAGTCATGATTTCTCATAATGTTTCTCTACTTACTCGGTCGAATGCTTTTTCGTAATCAATAAAAAATATACTTCGTACTTTGTCCATTTTGTGCAACTGTAAGTGTATTTGTTGAAAAAATCAGCAACCAGCTGCACGACAGAAATTTTCTTTCTTTACCGGTTTCAGGACTAGCGCTTTTCTTCAGAAAATTAGAATTATCGCATTATTAGTGAGTGATAAAAATAAGCAGGTGTATGCAGCATATTACTGTAATCATGTGGATCACAATGCATGCACCAATTTGTTGCTGCACAATGATCTACATGTAATATGCTGCATATTACTGCCTTTTCTTGACGCTCGCTAATGTAATGATGCGAAAATACCGATCTTCTGAAGAAGGGCACTAGATACTTGAATCCGGTAAAGAAATAAAATTTATTGCATGTAGCTAGTTGCTGATTCTTTCAACAAATAAAAATTATATAAGTTTCAAGTTTATATTCCCTTCTCAGTTTCTGTTATCTCATTAACTGTGAAAGTGGTATCTGTACAGAATCTTCTCTTTCTCCAACCGTTTTGTTCTTCTAGTAAACATCTGTGGCAGTTCGTACTCTTATTTAATTTTCATGCATATCTTTTATGTCCTGTATTCGAAACTCTTAATCCCTTACAATTTTCAAACCTGTTTCTAGCACCATTTTTAAAAATATAGGCATAACTTGGGCATGCGACCAGAACCTGGATAACATTCCAACATGTATTAAGTTGATTCAGAAATAAGTGATTTATTACTGGGTCCCCATTTCTCCATTATTATGTATTTATTAGACCTTCTCCTGTAGGCTCCCTATTCCTCGTTTCTTTTAATGGTTTTTTACTCCTTCGAGGTAATTTGATTTACATTTCCATAAATAGGGTCGTCATTTCCTTCTTCTGTTTCTATTGAGTTCTTAGAAACAAATCTCTGTAATGTTGTATACATTGTTCCTTTTGTATTACATTCATGTTTTATCATGTCTTTTCTGACTATCTAGATGCTTAAGCACTTTGTAGGCCTTTATTTGCCTCCCATGTGTGTATAACCTTCAGCTGTGTTTCTTCGTTAGCTTTCCTTATAAAATTTTACGCTTCATTTCTTTTCTCTCTATATCCCAGTTGTTCGTTTGTAGTTGTAAAGGTTTGTACATGAGCAGATTTCTTGTCTCTTATTGCGTTTGAAATTTCTTCATTCCATATCCTTAATTCTTGTTTGTTACGTTACTTTCGTTTTTTCCCTAACGCTTGATTAACTATAGTTCTTACAGTTTTTACAATATCATCCCGTTCCTCACTTACATCTTGGCCAATTTCTTATTCTTGCTGGCAGGAAGATGATCTCCTGTGATATAAAGACGATCTCAAGAAGGTTCATGGTGATATCATGACTTCTGAGGCTATAGTTCAATTCTTTTATCTTGGCGGCTCGCGCGTACCCGCCTAGACGCGGGAGATTGCTGCGTTGCCAGTTGCACACGACGCACGCGCCAAGAGAAGCAGCGCCATAGTATAGCATAGTTCGCAAGCTTACGTTTAGGGGGGAGCGCGCAGTTCATGAAGTAAAGCCACCAGGGCTGCATTAACCCTTTCGCTGCTACAAAGACGTGCTCCCTGCATTCCGCGCTGTGCGCGATTTTGTCACTGCACTGCTCGCCTGTGCAGACACATACATGGTGTTCCGACTGCTTTGACACTCTTATCATTCGATTCCACAAAAACTATTTGGCTCAAAAATTAGATTTTTACCTATCTTCTTGACTGATACCTTCCCCCCATAAATGACTTAATTTTGTTTCGATGTTCAACGCAATTATGCAGCATTAAATATAGTAAACCATTGCACGAAATTTTGAAGAGTTTGCAGAGGTAAAGTCCATAGAGTATACTTTCCGGATGGTCGATTTTAGTTGCCACAATGTTGAGAATGAAATGTGGACAAGATATTTCATTTCATTTAAGTACCGCATAAGTGTCGTATGTAATATTGAGAAATATTCCACCTTTCGCGACTGTAACAAAAGTTTTACTTACACTGGGCACGTTTGGCTTTATTTTAAAGCACTTCAATCAATGAAAAGGAAGTAGGCAAAATACATTAAACAAATCCGTGAACTTACAAAAACATTAGGACTTGAATATACCGTCTGTCAGTGAAGTGCTCAGAGCTATGTCATATATAATTTTGTGTGTGGCACACACAAACAGCATTTATTTGCTAAAACACTGATGAGCCAACACAAACGTTGAATATTGTGCTACTGCAGCACAAAACTACGAAAGGTGACTTGGCAATGGAGGACACAAAATACAGTCCTCTTATGATGCTTCAAAAGAGAGAAACGCGTCTGGTCTAAATAAGTCGCTTATTGCAGTTGCATAAGAGGGATATATTTCAATACCATTGGTAAAACTGCGACTGTGGAACAAAAACAAGAAATAGAACATGAATACCATTGTGTATGTGCCATACCTTTCACCGATGGAAGTACTTTAAAATAAAGCCAAACGCGCCCTGTGTAAATAAAACTTTTATTACAGTCGCGAAAGACGGAATGTTTCTGAATATTACATACGACACCTATGTGGTACTTAAATTAAATGAGATATTGTTATACAGTAAATATTATATGAAATTTAGGTATCTTGTCCACATTTCATTCTCAACATTGTGGCAACTAAAATCGACCATACGGAAAGTATACGCTATGGACTTTTACTTCTGCAAACTTTTCAAAATTTCGTGCAAGGGTTTACTACATTTAATGCTGCACATCAAAACAAAATTAAGTCATTTATGGGGGGAAGGTATCAGTCAAGAACACGAGTAAAAAATCAAATTTTTTGGCCAAATAGTTTTTGTGAAATCGAATGATAAGTGTGAAAGCAGTGGGAACACCATGTGTCTGCACAGGCGAGAAGTGCAGTGATGACAAAATCGCGCACCGCGCGGAATGCGGGGAGCACGTGTCTGCAGCAGCGAAAAAGTTAATGAAGAGGCAAAGCACTAGAAATTTCATTCAAACGAATAAAATTCGTGAAGCAAGGCACTCCAATATTGTTTTTAAATAAAGAAAATGTTAAGCCCTGAACAAGGTTTGCACTCGTAACCTTTCACTTGGTAGCCCTACACCTTAACCATTCCGCTACCTCAGCTCATCGAACAATGTAACTCCGTAAGGGGTCTTAACACCTCACGCAACTACTTATAAACACTGTTGGTATAACTATGAATTACTCACGCTTCGTCGAAGTACAATAGGAAATAAACAATTACCACTGTTCTTTATTGCGAAAAAGCAGTTCGTGAGATTGAAACAAACACCTTTCCTTGCTATCGCCTGAATTAGGAGTCTTATTGCTTGTTTGGTTTAATTAATTAATAGAATATGAAGCAATTGGTATAAAGAATGCTTTTTCCAAACTTTCTATAAAAGAAAGTCTGCTATCAAGACATTGCTTTTGTTCTATTACTTTATTTATGACTGAACGTTTCTAAAACTGAAGACACTCGTCTGTGCCCTGCACTGCAGTCGAGATCTGGCAACGTCGTTCTCTGTTCATTGGCTGACTGTGTTTTGTGACGTCAGATGCGCAGAACGAACCTAAACTCGGCCGCCAAGATATATGACGCGCACTTTAGTGAAGCATTCTTTGATGAAATACAAGAATGACCTTGTCAGTGAAAATGCATTACCTACTTTTCCTAAAAGTATGAATAGTTATCCTAATAGTTTTCTTGTGCAGTATCTACGACTATACAGCAGCTGTTTCAGCATTAATAGAGTTGTATTCCGCCAAAGAAAATAATAAATAATTCCGTGTGTTGTATGAAGAAATAATAATTATTTCATTTATGTTATCTTTTAATTTCATACTTCATAAGCAGATTTTCATTCGGAAATAAAGGAAATAAACAAAGATCATGAATGTTATTGCTCGCTTATTGGTTCTGTTCGTTCCATGTTGAAAGGAACCAAGTTCAGTTATGCAAGTTACATATTTTGTCAATAAAAGCGTTAGTAATCCACAGCAGAACAGTTTTGACTTTATTGTAACAGCGTGTGTGTGAACTTTACACGCACAAACAATTGTGTCTCATACTACATTAAAAGATTGGAAAAACATTTTTTGTGTTTATCTGAAAACAGTAGAAGTTGGACTTAGTGCCTTTCAATAATGAGGGATTCATTTATGGAACTCCATTTCTCTAAAGAAAGTATTTGTTTCCCTTGACTCGTTAAATGCTGCGAAATGTTTCAGCTACTCTACATTATCATTCAAAGTAACTTCACGAAAAGTATGTATAACGTCTATAAACAGCATTTTGCTCATTTGGGTATTTGAATCTCCTGATAATATAATCTCTTTTTACATATTTGCTCATTTCCTTACTTACTTCTTGGTGGACTCTTTCACTATCTTCATTCTCTCCTTCGTCAAAAGCATACAGTCCAATTACGGCCAAGTAACCTCTAGCTATTTTAAATCTGTTATTATTCCATCATTTATGAAAATGTAAGACTATTTTATTAGCCCACTTCTTACCAAAAATTGCTGCAACTCCACTAGCTGATTTTTTTGTTTACTAACATCACTGTAAATCAAAGTGTTGTGTCATATGCATTAAGTTTCATTTTCGTTTCGGTTAGAACCAATAAATTGCATTTTCCTTCCTCTAATTGTTTAATAACTTCCATTTTATTATTAGCTAAACCACAAATGTTCGATGTTGCTAAAAGTAGTTTGGCGCATATCAGTAGTTTGGCTTTCTCTTGCCTAGTCATGCAACTTTTTTTTATGAAACTTTTTAGTAATAAAACCTTGCTTGATAGACTTATGGGCCGTATGCAATCAGAGACTGATGATGAGGCTGCTGCCTTACTGCTTCCAGACTTGCAGGATTTTAAGTAGAAGTTTTCTCCTCTAGAAAATTTGCTGTCACTGAGCTACCGAACCTCCTCTGTCCATGTAGATTAGGAAAAGAAAAGGAAGCCAGACACCTTTGGGCCTCGAAACCTAATACCGTCAGAGTCGAAAAAACAAGAGTTGTCGAAGTACGGCTGAAGACAAAGTATACAGCAGAAGCCTGACCCTGGTAAATGGAAGTAATACCAGAATAAGCTAAAGACCTTTGTGGTTACCATCCAGATACTCATGAGATGGGAGCCCCCTTGGGGGATGGTGCCATCTCAAGAAATAAAAACTGAAGACAGGATAAAAAAACGTTTAAACACTGTCGCCTGGGCGCACGGTGCTGCATGTAGATAGTGTCTCCTCGAGAATGCTGTAGACAACAGTAAAGTAACTAATTAGCAAATAGTGTATGAAACACAAAGTGTTACCATGCCATTCCAATATGAAACATCAAATGCACCAGAGTGTACCTGAATGTGTCAGGTACAAGACTAACACACCTAATTTTCAGCAAGTTTACAATCTATGGCACATAGTAAAACAGTGCTGTGGTAGAATCCACATCAGTAATGTAGCCCATATACCGACTGTCAACAGTTTGGTACATTTCTCGCATCTGAATAAAACATACACACCCACACCCAATTACTAATAATGTTTGTTTGTTTGGTGACACTGACATACTTAACTGAAATCTGTGCTTTGTTGAAGTTAAAAGTCATTATAAAAGCATTATAAAATATTTCTGATTTAAAAGACACATGGTGTCCATATCAATGGTGTTGCCACAAATCTGCTTTCATCATGGCTTGCTTCCTCATGTGGTCATCTGATTAAGATGTAAATGATCAGAAAGAAAATGTAAATATTGTGTATAGAATGAAAAACAACAAATTCAAATGGGAAACGTTGTATTTATGTTTTTAGTATACCTGATAGTGTTGAAAAAGTACATAAGTCTACAAAAGGATATAATAACTTTGAAAATAAAGCCAATGTATATATGCCAGAAAGAAGTGGCCGTGTAAATGCACCAATGAAAAAACTGTAATAATAAAATGGTTTTCAAATGTATTTTAGACAAGAATAAAATAGCTTTGTTGAAAAGTCACTGTGTGTATGTCATTAGAAACAAATACATTTGTAAACAAAAGAAGAAATTGTTAATTAACACCAAAAATCTATAAATCTTGTACTACAGAAAAGCCAGAAAGGAGTGGCCGTGTACACGCACCAACAAAAAAATTGTAATAAGAAAATGGTTTTTCAATGTATTTTAGATAAGAAGAAAATAGCATTGTTAAAAAGCCACTGAGTGCATGTCATTAGAAACAAATAGTTTTGTAAACAAAAGAAGAAATTGTTAATAAACACCAAAAATTATTGTAAAAAGTTGTACTGCCGAAAAGAAATTGTAATAATAAACCATAAGGTAATTTTTTATATCATTGTTATTATTTCCAAACCCTGGCACTATACAATTATTATTACTTAGTATATAACAATCCTGAACCTCTCCCCATGATGCAGATAGCTCATACAATGAGACCTATGCAGTTTGAACAAGTTATAAAGGATGATAAGGGGAGGGGGAGTGTGAATCTTGTTGGTCCCGGGCAGAGGACGAACGGTTTTCGGCCATTTTAACGTGCTCCGATTGGTCCAGGTCTTTCCCACCAATTTTATATCACATGATAGGTGTAGAGTTACATCATGGTCTTGAATATGAATCGCACAATTGCCTAAGGTGTGTGGGTGACCTTGATCGGTTGTCAGGGAGAAGGTGAATCGGGGGTGCCCTTGTATACGTGCCAGGTCGCTGCGGTGATTCGTTTTAGTGACTGAATATGGAAGATATGCGACTCATTAGTCATGTGTGTACTGCATATGGACGACCTGAGCCTTTTAACATTCCTGGATACCCACTACATTCCTCTACACAGACCTTGTGTGCATCCTAAGTGGACTTTGTGTGATCTCCCAGTGGAGTAACGTTGCTGACAGCAGCGCGACATGGTGCTTGCATGGTAAAGTAGATCACAATGGGAGAGATATTACAAGATTATATGCGGAGCGTTTTCCAGACAGACATACCTCACATCATTTCATGTTCGTGGGCTTCAAGGGATCCCTCAGAGCAGATGGAAGGTTGCATGTAGATATTTTCTGCCTGACGTGTGTCCATTGTACAGTAAAGCAGTAGCACTTTGTGCTTGGTATTTGCGAATAATATGCTCAGTCTACCGTTTTTCTACTAGTAGGCATCAAAGCATGGTTCAGGTCGTCCACATTTAACATGAATACAACAGTCGTAGCAGGACGTACAGACAATATTCGAAGAATACCCAGCCACCAGCATTCGGCAGGTGTCAGAGGCGCTGTGCACAGGTAAGAGTGCCATGTTGGGTGCTCTCATAAACATCATCTCCGTCCATATCATCTACAGAAAACGCAAGCATTGCAGGAGGAGGACTACACAGGATGGATACAGTTTATACAGTGGTACTCATAACAGTGCTTACTACAGCCACAATTCCCGAGCTGGGTGTTATTCACAGATGAACACACTTTTACTGGAGATCGCATATTAAAAGTGCACAAAATGCGTGTTTGGGCAGATGAATATCCGAGTGCGAAAGTAGCTCAAAATTATCAACACAGCATCGGTATTAGCATATGGGTGGGGATAATCAGTGACCATATCATTGAACCATAACTACCGTCAAACAGACTAACGGCAACGATGTATCTCACATTTATTAGAAATGCTTTGCCTACCCCATTGGGTTCAGTGCCGCTAAATGGTCGGATGGAGATGTGGCAGAAACGTGACAAAACTCCATGACACTTTGATAACAATGCGCAGTATCACCTCAATGTCGCATATCGTAATCAATGGTTTGGTAGGGGAGGACCAGTTCCATGTCCGACACGGTTGCCAGATCCTATAATTGGTAGTGAGGTTCTTTTTAATGTTGTTGTGGTTGTGTGCATGTTACTGTACAACGTATGAAAATGTAGCAGCAACAATAACAGTATTATTTGAAAGAAAGAAATAAACTCTGATAAGTCTTATTTGTGTGCTGCTGACCCCGACTACAACGAGTTTTAGTAATTCTATACTTGACATTAAAATGTATGCACCAAATAACTAATATATCACACCACAACCTCTACCCATAACAACACTGGTGTAGTAAATATTTTCATTTAAGGTCACTGATGAATTAGTTTGGGAAAAATTAGTTACTGATGAATTAGTTTGGGAAAAATTAATCTTACACACCAGCCATAAAATTATTTCATTTACGTAGTCTAAGATTGTTCTACTGATTGTTATTTTCACTTTTACAATAGAAAAATAATAAATTCCTCTGGGTTCTTGTACTCGGAGTTCAGATTTGTAACAACGATCGAAAGAGTATGTTTGATTATTTCTGCAGTTTAAAATTGCCACCATTACGCTCACGTAATGGCGCCAAGCAAAGCACGGTCTGGACTGCTACGGACACAAAACTTAAAACATTCATTGTTGGTTATCTAGTTACAAATAAAAGTTTGTAAACTAGAATTACATTTAGTAAATGTTACGTTATATTTTTGTTATATATGACTATCTTTATATATATGACTACCTTTTACAATATTTAAAAGAACAGACCTCAGCTTATCTTCGATCTCATCCGTTTCATACATCAACAGAAGAAGAAGAACAGAAGAAGGAAAAATTCCACAGAAAATACAATGCTAGTACATTCTTTTAGTGGTATTATCATTTGTTATATGATTTTTCCTTGTAGAGAACTGGTAACAAAAATAATAAAACATAAGGTTGATGGACATTTCACAATATAATAATAAGTTACGATATAATAATAACTCTTCTCTCAGTTAAAAGTCATTTCTGGAAAAATATTCGTTAATTTATATCTCGAGCACTGTCCCATACACTGGCGACACAAAATATTGGCGTTGACATTACAATCTGACACCTCTTTATTATCTTCTGTGGAGTAGTATAAGGGTTGTGGTGTGTGGCGCACCTGTAACGCCAGGGGAGGACCTTACTTCTCGAGTCCATAGAGCGATTGAAGTGCTTCAAAGATAACCACACATATTGACTCACGTGCGTGAGGTGCAGCACCGCCGATACAGGCTCTGCATTTACGTAGGAGGTACACAATTCGAATTCCGTTTGTAATTTTGACAGCACTATGTGCTGCTCATGTTGGGTTTTTTGATGTAATGTGGAACACACGCGCATCTCAGACTTCGACAATCTCTAGCGCTGAAGCTGTACATTTGTAGATATGGGTTCCTTCTCGAAAGCCGATCAGTGTAACTTTGTGCACAACATACTAAGGTCAGTGATTTTTTTTTTTTTTTGGGGGGGGGGGGGGGGGGGAGGTCTCCCTGTATGTAGTACAAGTATGTAACCTATCAACGGAAACAAAACCTGACACTAGAAATAGAAATGACATAAGATCGTTACATGCACTAGAACATACACTGTTAACCCATTGCTAATCAGTTACAACGTTATTTTATCACCGGATATGAGAGTAGCCTGTCCCTTGCCCCTAGAATTGAGTTAGTGGTGCTACCCTACTTAGTTGTGGTCCCAATACACCCGTAAAGAAGGCTAATACCTGCCTTAGCTCAAATTCCCCTGAGCTGTGGGTTTCGCAGAAAGTAGCACAGTAAACTCTCACAAGGAACCCCTTGAGTGCGAGGTCGCAAAAGGCCACGATGCTTACGGCATTCGAAGCCCTACATACTTAATACCATGTAACCACAATATTGGTTATTAATGGCAACAACGGGAGAGACTAGAGGTATCAAATGGTGTGCATAGCATGAAGCTACGGAGCGAAGTCGAACTGCTTAGTCGACGAGTAACTTACAACAATGCTTCAGTGCTAGTGATGTCAATACAAAGCAGAGCAATGGCAACGATAAACATAGCAAATATTGCATTATATCTATAACAACAGTTGCCGAATGGGACACTTCATCAGAAGGACAACCAAAGAATTTCGCAGAATGAGAAAGAAGGGGCAGAGGAAACATCGGCGTTTCTGCAAGTTGAATCGGTGAAATGTGTGGTGTCGTATGCCTGTGGTGTCCCTCGACTGTGCTAATAATGTGTATGAGGAGTACAATGATGATGATGGGTCTTTCACAAGTGAAAGTGATATTGAAACAGGTCTCGAGCCATGTAGTTCATCATCCTTGCCCGACAGGCGGCCACAAATCCCGTCTCCAGTGAGACATAGTAAGGGACAGTCATTGTCCGAGGACCAGGTAAATGGAAGATTATCTGCAGTATAATAAAAATACAATTATGAACAGATTTCCAATAATCCCGGAAGAATATGATCGTGTAATTCATAAGAAAAATTACATATATTCAATAGAGGACAAGGCGCAGTTATTACAAAAACTGGTGTACATGCGTTTCAAGAATGCTCGACACAAATTGCAGGATATGCATCATAGTCGTCTACTACGATATGCACATGAAATTGCGCGCAACATAGATTACAGTGATTTCTAACGAATCTGTGGATGACGCCAAAACAGCAAAGAGTCCTACAGAATTGGAAGACGTAAGAAACGAAATTTTAAACGAAGTGTCAACTTAATTATGCACAGCAAACTGTGAAATCGGCTCGATGAAATAAACAAAGTTATCCCATTGTTCAGTAAGGAACTTGTTTTCGACTCCGACCAACAGCGACTTAAAGCGGAAATGCATACGAAAAGAACCCAGGAAATTAGAGGTACGAATAGAGTTGTATCAAGATCAACTGTCATCAATGCCTTAACGCATTCGTAGACTATTATGCCGACTGTTAATCTGGATGGTAAAGTTATTTATCATGCTCGGAGAAGTTGGAGGTGCTCTGCCATCTGCGATTCTTTCTTGTGTGCATGATCATGCAACGGTAGCAGTGAATATGTACATCACAGCAAGCAAGAGTGGCAAAATGCGCATAAGAGAACTACAGATATAGTATGACCACTGCTTTTGGCCAACAGCTGGTCACATTAACTTTCTTTTGCTTGATTCCTGGATTCCATAAACATCGTACTCCCTTAGAGCAAACTATCCCCCCTGAAAAGTGTGTGACATTGCATTTCATGCCACCTGGACTCACTAGACAAACTCAGCCTGCGGGTGTTTTCCTTTCCTGTGCCTATCAAACATGTTTTCGCACTCTTTGCAGCTGTTCCTTGAAGGACAGTCAGTTTCACGATATGCTCCATGACAGACTGCTTCTCATTCAATTTCATTCCATCACATTCTGTCAGTTCTCATCACCCCACTACGCCACTATGATTGAATATGCCTTGTTTAGGGGTGGATATCTAGCTGAACGTCCTCGCAATTTGTAACTCCCAAGGAGTTCGCCTCCATTCTTCATGGTGAGAACTTTGTGATCACTTGGCGCGCCATTTTTCGTTTCGGGTTCACGGTGCAGGGTAATGGTTTGCTTTGAACACTTCTTGTATATCGTCTATGTTCATTTCTGGAATTGTAATAAATACATCCCATAGAAAGTTGATCTCTGCACCTCCCGGGCGCTCATCTACGTCGCCCTCCTGATGCACATGGTGAGTCAGTACTAGCTAATGCTTTTCCTGTCATAATAGTTAACACGACATTTTCAAGTGAGCCATACCTCGCATTCAAGGTTTTCCTTGTCTCTGGCACAGTAAGTCGTCACCCTACTGACTCTCAACAGCCGTTACATATTCCACACATCCGTTCTTATATTTAGAGAAGTCACCTTGAAAGTATTTGTATGGAGTGTAGCCATGTATGGAAGTGAAACATGGACGATAAATAGTTTGGACAAGAAGAGAATAGAAGCTTTCGAAATGTGGTGCTACAGAAGAATGCTGAAGATTAGATGGGTAGATCACATAACTAATGAGGAAGTATTGAATAGGATTGGGGAGAAGAGAAGTTTGTGGCACAACTTGACCAGAAGAAGGGATCGGTTGGTAGGACATGTTCTGAGGCATCAAGGGATCACCAATTTAGTGTTGGAGGGCAGCGTGGAGGGTAAAAATCGTAGAGGGAGACCAAGAGATGAATACACTAAGCAGATTCAGAAGGATGTAGGTTGCAATAGGTACTGGGAGATGAAAAAGCTTGCACAGGATAGAGTAGCATGGAGAGCTGCATCAAACCAGTCTCAGGACTGAAGACCACAACAACAACAACAACAACAACCTTGAAATTATCGATACTTCCTAAGGTGAATCCGTATCTGCTACTCTGTGACGCAGGTTTTGAGTGGAGTGCAGTTTTGCTAGGGTTGAGCAAGTGTGAACCTCTACTAAATACATTCATTTATAACCAATAGAGTATGAGATGTGAGTGCATAAGAAAACTGAAATATTGGTGTTTAATAACATAATAAATTCTGACAACTGCGATATCATAAATAATTCTATATTTCGCAAAGACAGAAATATGATAATTATAAACTCCAAAGGCCAACAACATTCACAGAAATTATTCTAAAGCACATTATCAAATATAATTTACATGGATAATCTTACTTGGCCCAGATAACTACACAAATGGGCTCTAAATAAAAATTTTAACTTGTGTAAGTCCATGATTAACTTTACAAGTGGGCACATTGAATCACTAAGACAAAGTACTGACTCACTGTGATATCTTCAATCTACAGTCTACTACTACCAACCTTCACCTCCTGCCAGACGAGTTCCAACTGACAGCACAACTACACCCAATTTGCTACTACTTGGATCATAAGAAAAGCAGTATAATACACAGAAACTTATCACTTGCGCACAATAACTGAAACACACTCCTAGCAGGTATATAATTTCACAATCTGAATATTGCACTCTCTTACTCCATGTTATTTTCATGCAGTATTCTTCACCCTCGCTGTACTTAATACAATTGAAACAGATGGAAGCAGATTTTATTTATCTGGGTGCAGCCGCTAGACTGCTGTAAACTAATCAGTCAAATATACACAGTGCCCGCCGCTATCTGTTATAGCTCACCAAAGCACATACCACTTTGTAATCTGTAGTGTCTTGCATAACCAATTTCTCCACCACTCCTACTCACTTGCTCTGAGCTGCTGTCTTCACATCGACAAGAAGGCACTCACTATTACCCAGCTTGACGATGTCTGCATATAACTAGCCACACCCCATGGTGACCGTTGCAGTCTGCTGCTGTATCACATCATTCACTTCTCCATTCTGTTGCTGTTTGTCTCCATCAAGCGACTTACGTTTGCTGTCATCAGCTGACAACTACAACCACCCATTGGTCAGCCACAACGAATGTGAGGGCAGCCACAGCCGACATGCCATCCAGGCCCAGTGCCAAATCCTGACTTGGTTGGATGCCACCACACCAAACCACTGACTAGCGTCTCCACCATAATTCGGCCACGGCAACTTCAGGGCTAGCTCCAACACCGCCCCACTCCCACGGCCTCCCGCTCGGCCCAAAGTCGATCTGCCTCTTGCACTCTAAGCTGTAGACTCTCTTCGTCTTGCACCGTCATAGAAAATTTCGGAGTGGTGTCTGCCCTCGCATGCTGCAAGCACACTCTGGTCGGAAAAGAGCACGTGACGCTCGCGAGCTCGAGTTGGTGGGTATCCAGGAAGAGAAGTGTGAACAAAAATTTCATATTGATCACAGAGCTACTAGTTTCAGTCAGAAACTATCGTGAGGTACAGAAATCATCTCGTCAACGCCTCTACGAGTGAATAATCATGACGCGGGAGAGAACTATTCTGCGCCTAATCAGTCACTATCAAGTAAATGTGTTTATCCCAGATGATGAGGGAGATCATAATGGTGCATTTTTAGAAATCTGAATATGTCAGGGGTGAAATATAGGAAGCAAAGAGATTATCTACCACTTGAACAGAAATCAGACTGAAGTTATAAGAGTTGAGGACATTCAAAAGGGAAGCGTTGGTCGAAAGGAGAATAACACTGGGCCCCAGTCTGTAACTCCACACTCACATTAGCCCCACTCTCTCAAAATTGTGTTTCAGTATTCTATAATTAGAGTAATATTCTGCTTGTGACCCAACACGAGGGGTATTTAGGGGCCTATAGTAATTTTTTAAAGAAGTTTCCGCCATTTGACTATTAAATGTTCTTTTTCAAGCCATTCATGGGTTCAGCTTTACAGCCATTTTCAAGTGCATGTTGAACTGAAAATTAATCAGTCGTATGTATCACACAGTGCAATGCTTAGAAACAAGCGATTATTGCTTATTTGAAAACATTACTTACACGTTAAAATATGTCTGACCTGTCTGTGGCATGTCATCATCGAAAAGACGTGTTTCTAATTTTAACAGACTAGCTGTCATATTACAGGATACGAGTATGCATGGAAAATACATAATATGGATGACAATGTGCACAGTGAAAAACCATTAGCACACCGTACGGCATGTTTAACAGCTAATATATTCCTGTAACCTGCCTTTGTCACTTCTGTTAATCAGCTGACGTCAAAATATGTCAAAGCAATGGCAGAGATCGTACAAAAGCGGCACTACTGAGTGAACCTCTTTGCTTCACCAGTGTTCTTACCAGGAAAGGGAAGATGGATATTTATTTAGCTAAATGCTTAACATGTCTTTGTAATAGAAGTTCATAACAGACTCTGACATGTATACATTGTAATAATCCACGCTCAGTGTGTAAACATAATCGTTTTGGACGTGCAACAAAATTTTGAGCTCACACTGATTCCAGGATTACAAAAACGTAATTCACTGACTCGTGGAGAGTTACATAAAAGCCATCACATCTGTGCAACAACTTACACGACCCAGGTGCAGTGGCAGGACTGCCAACTCAGAAACTGAAAAATCCTAAGCCAGAACTGCTCAAGGACATTCTGTAAACATTCGTAAACGAAACTCAGGTAGAGGGAGAACGAAGGGGGGAGTGAGTGGCAATGGGAGGGGCAAGTGACAGAGTGGCAGGGTTGTCAGGAGGAAAGTAGAGGACAGTTGACTGCAGGGGGGAGTTGCTGGGGTGGCTCAGCGACGGAAGAGATTTGAGAGTATGCATAGGAGGAGGTGTTATAGTGGTGGTGGTTGGTGGGGGGATAGGCAGAGTGTGGTACTTAACTTTATTAGGTGCCTGACCATTTACTTCAATATTAACGTCCACTAAATTCGTATTGATGTACTCCCACCACTTATAGCATATGAAGACCTGAATCATAATAGGTTCTATATACATTTCCAAGATGGTGCATCAGTATGTCAAACTACATACCTATACCATATGCTACGATTTTACATGGAAAATTGAAATGAAGTCCATGCTTCTTGACAGGGCATAGGGGAAAGATGCGGGGGGCCCACACCGCCATACTAGGCAATGTCCTAATGTAGGTGGTTTGCCGTTGCCTTCCTCCGATCGTAATGGAGATGAATGATAATGATGAAGGCGACACAACAACACCCAGTCTATTCGAGACAAGTGAAAATCCCTTACCCTGCCGGGAATCGAACCCGGGACCTCGCGCTCGGGAAGCGAGAACGCTATCGCAAGACTATGAGCTGCGGACACGATTTTACGTGAATATTATTAATTACATATTAATACAGCCTTATTACTTAAAGTCTATGAAGATTTGAACCAAATATAATACGTTCAATACGCATTTTCAAGGTGATTCTAAAATTACCATAAATTGTTGAGAAGTCATATAAGACATACGTGGTGAAAGTAGTATGTTAACACTAACTTACGCTATTTGGCTCGGCTAAAGATGGTCACAGTTCAGCAGTGTTACCATCAGGAAATGGTCCTGACTATCAGGCGATATGGTCCTGACAGCTGTCCAAGCAAGAATATTGGGATTTGGAGAGGGGGAGGGGTAACTGCAATTGGAGGGGAAGGCAGAAAGGGTAGTGGGTGTATCGTACATTGGTACATTATCCTATGTACCTGAGCATACATTGTAGTATTGTATAAATACCCATTAAATTTCATATTGATGCGATCTTAATATTTCCATCAAGAGGAGATCTGAAGCACACACAGATTGTTCAATAAACAAGATAACATGTTGGTTGATACACTGTGCCCTTGATCATATATTGTAGTATTACAAAAATAACCATTATTATCCCATTTTCCATTGATGAGGTCTTCATAATGTTAACACGTAGAGCTCTGAGGCAAACATGATTCGTTCCATAAACATTCTAAGTTCTTGGAATTACATGTAAAGAAGTTCATATTATAAATGGTAAGTAAGAAAGCTGTCAAAATTATTAGTGGATTAATGAAAAATTAATAAAAATATTAACAAGTCCTTTAGCCAATGCATTATGGATGTACTAACCTTAGAGTAGGGGGAGGGAGGCAAGGGGAAGGGATCACAATGGTTAACTGTATAATGTACTTAACTGTACACAGAGACGTCTGCAATTACACATATTTATTAAGTTATATATTACTGTAAACCCAGTACACTGTGGTCTTTTATATAGAAATGGTGGTTATAGACACTCCTAAAATATCATACTGATTTAAGTATCATATTAAAGGAAAATGTAATACTGATGTGGTCTTGATGATACCTAAAGCACAAATAATTTATTGTGTAAATATTTTAAATTCTTAAATTTCACTAGAAACATCGTCTTTTTGCATCAAGTATATGAGAGAGGCATTAAAATCATCAGAAATGATTAAACTATTCTGAATTCATGAGAAAATTAATAAAACTCTTAAAATGTCCTAAAGGGCACATGCCAGCATTATGGAGATAGGTTAGTATTAACTGTACCTATATGGCCCTCCTCCACTCTAGCGTATAGGCGTAAGTTCAGTGGTGCTACCGTTTGGATGGTAAGTACCTTAAACTACAATATGAGAACCTTTTTATCCAAATGATTGGAAAA
Source organism: Schistocerca americana (assembly GCF_021461395.2). NCBI lineage: Eukaryota > Metazoa > Arthropoda > Insecta > Orthoptera > Acrididae > Schistocerca > Schistocerca americana. Next base: position 261,174,992 of record NC_060120.1, read on the forward strand.
GGTTATTGGGTACATATATATGGAAGAGGGGGCCTTACAGAGGAAGGAGGGAGAAGACAATGAGCACAGTGGTTAACTGTATTATATACTAAACTACATAGAATGATATCCAGACTTATACATACCAATCAAATTACATGTTACCGTAGAACCAATGTAGCTACAAACTCTAAAACACTGTAGAATGTTACGTAAAAGAGGAAGGCGGTATGTACAATGTAAAACTTTATACACTTGCGACACCATCATAAAAAATTATGGTATGGAGAAATTTTGTACTGACCTACAGATACATCAGTGACAGGCAGTAAGCTACACTGATACTAACATCATATGTGTTGCTCAAGTACACTCATGAAGAACAGTCGTCAGTTTGCTTACATCTTTACTCAAATGATAAAAACCTGAAATTATCTAAGAACTTTTTAACGCAAAATTCTAGTTGTTCATTCAATTGGTCGTTTGGAGATTTAATCACGCAGTTGTATATCTCGATTTCCTTTAAAACATTCATTTCATTGCTTTTGGGTAGTGTATGCATAATTTTGCAGTGCCACATCATTCGCTTTCACTTGGTAATTAGTCTGTTTCAGATACTTATTGGAAGTAGAAGTGCAGTTCTCTGTTTGTCTGATGTGTTCTTTAAACCTGTTGTGAAAAGCACGCCCAGTTTGTCCACTGTAGTACTTATTGCATATCTCACACATATTTAATCTTGTACATACTGGATATACTCACTGGGTTCGTTTTATTTGTACTATGTCCAAGGATGTTGCGAAAGTTGTTATTAGTGTAGAAACCCATCTGAAAGTCAAACAGTTCTTGACGTTGGTGAGCCACATTCATACAATATTTTTTAAAGGTCCACACTGCCATTTGGCTGTTTTATTGTGTATTTAAGTACAACTGTGTGCAAAAATTGCGTACAGTTAGACCACATAAAATTTAAAATGACGTTAAATGCCTTAAGCAACGAGTATAAATTCATTGGTGTATAATTACGGAATATGTACTTACATTTTATATCTTTATATATGTTAAAGACATAAAATGTAAGTACATACATGTAACATCCAACATGATTAGTAAGGGTCCCAGCACACTTCCCAGGTGCACACGGCCGAAGTGGCCAAGCGGTTCTAGGCGCTACAGTCCGGAACCGCGCAACCGCTGAGGTCGCAGGTTTGAATCCTGCCTCGGGCATGGACGTGTCTGATGTCCTTAGGTTAGTTAGGTTTCAGTAGTTCTAAGTTCTAGGGGACTTATGACCTCAGCAGTTGAGTCCCATAGTGCTCAGAGTAATTTCAACCATTTTTTGAACCAGGTGCACACCTGAACTTATTTCTACATCTGGCGACGACTCTTCACCCAAAATAACTTCCTGCGGCTTCCATACCTAAAAATCGTCAGTCCATCACAAATTTCGCATGATGCCCCATACGATTTTTGATAACGAGTGTTGATATGTACTGATTCAAATGCTTTTTGGAAATCAAAATCAGGTTCGTGAGAGAGATGGAGCTCTTGCTGGTTGGTATGAAGGAGGTTATTTTGTTTGAAATACCGCATGAAGGTTGAGCTGACAATAAATTTCAAGAGTCTGCAACAAAATTATGTGAAGGATATTGAGTAACTGTGCTGTGGCTCGCTTATGCTATAGTTCTTACATTTCTGTCAGCCCTGTGCTATCTTCTGTTTTTGTTCAAAGGATCTGTGACATATTATGGTTAAGAAGAATGCCAACGTAACTGCAAATTCTAAGTAGCATATGATGGGGATTCCATCGGGCTTTGCACCTTTGTTCAATTTTAGCCGATGCCTCGTTTCCTCAATAGTGCTGACATTAATATCTGTGATTGCGAGAATTGCATAGAGCCAATTCTCGTATGTTTGTAAAGGAACATTTGAAAACAGAATTTCTGGTTTTGCATTGCTACCCTCAATTTTAGTTCCTGTTCCTGTCTGTGGCTGGTCACTAACTTTGGTACCTCTGACAGCCTATATATAGGGTGAATCACCTAACATTTGCACAGCAAATGTTTCGGACATGGAAGACACTGTCTGTATGCGGTTTTCACAGAACAAAATTGTAGGCAAGGGCAAGTATTTGCAGCCAATACACAGATTTTGCGACGTTGACGAAAGTGCAATTTTTTTACAATAGTTGCAAATTTTTAAATGGGGAAGTGCCTATTGCCAGTAAAATCCTAAAACTAACGTAAATGAGATTGCCAATGGTGTTTCTTGCAGGAAGGTATTGCAAGCATTTTACGAGCTATCGTACTGTGAACAATGCAAACACTGACAACAGTTTGTTTGTTCCTATCTATTGCGTAAATGATAGGCGATGACGTTACGTTTATTTACAGTTTATTGTGTGTAGACTTTGACTGCTCTGCGATGTCCTCTCACATACTGCGTGATAGTGAACGTAGCAGGACGTGCTTGTAAGGTGGTATTTCCCAATGTGAAAAAAGCGGAAATGCTCATGGTTTATGGTGAATGTAGAAAGTATGCCATTCGTTCGCGTACCGTGTATGCCGAAAGATAACCAAATATACCTCAACCTCTTCAAACAATTACAGATGATTTGAAATGGACTATTACTGCTGCCTGCACTGTAATTTCCAATTAAATGCTCAAATGTTTGCAGCAATCGTTGCCTGACAGACCGCAATCTTGTGTGGAAGCTGGTGGTGTTCATTGCGAGTACAGGCTTTGAGGTTGTATTGGTTCTTTGTGTGGCAGACCCATGGAGGTACTGTTTGTCTTCCGTTTGTCCTAGGTAAAGCCCCATATAACGATACGACACCTCTGGAGATGTACTAACATCTGTGTATGGCTGAACGTAGCACCCATGTAAAATTCACATTCGTTTGTGCTACACAATGGAACAAACAAGTGTCAGTGTTGACGATATTCATACTACGATATCTCATAGAATACCAAATATACACAGTAATGCTTGTTCCATATATCATGAATGCATTTCGTAATGAAGTGTAATGTGTCACTTCAACATAAGTTTTTTTTTTTACAGAAAATAATTAATTTTTTTTACAGTTCCTACTTCATATTTAAAAATTCATCTACCTCGAGTAAAAGGAGTTGTCATTCAGAAATTCATTTTGTTGGTTTTTAGATGTTGGCTGGCTACGTGTCAGATTTTTTATGCTATTTGGCAAATGACTAAAGGTTTTCGTAGCAGCATAATTCACCTCTTTCTGTGCCAAAGTCAGATGTAGCCCAGAATAGTGAAGATCATCTTTTCTTCTTGTGTTGTAGCTATGTACTTCGTTGTTATTTTCGAATTGGGATGGGTTATTAATAACTAATTTAATAACTGAATGTATGTACTGCGAAGGCACTGTGAAAATCCCGAGTTCCCTAAATAAATGTCTGGAAGGAGATCTTTGGTGGGCTCGGCTGTTATTCTGATTACATGCTTTTGTGCAAGGAATACTTTTCCCTTAATGATGAATTACCCCAAAATATGATGCCATATGAAAGCAGTGAATGAAAACAGGCTTAGTAGGGTAATTTACTGATATGTTTGTCACCAAAACTTTTAATAACCCTAATAGCATAAGTAGCTGAACTTAACTGTTTCAGCAAATCATCAATATGTTCCTTCCAATTCAAATTCTCATCAATGCACACACCCAGAAATTTTGAATGTTCTGTCTTAGCAACGAACTCTGTTCGTAGTCTATATTTATCAATGGTGTTATGCCATTTACTGTACATAACTGTATATACTGTGTTTTCTCACAATTTAGTGAGAGTCCATTTGCAGAGAACCACTTAATAATTTTCTGAAAGCCATTATTTACAATTTCCTCAACTGATTCTTGTTTGTTTGGTAGTGTTACTGTACTTGTATCATCAGCAAAAAGAACTGCCATTGCATCTTCACGAATATAGAGTGGCAAGTCATTAATATATGTTAAGAACAATAATGGACCCAAGACTGAATCCTGTGGGTAGCAATTCTTAACAGCTCCCTAGTTAGAAGAGTCTGCCGATTTTTGCATGCTATCTATACTGTTCATTTCAGCCTTCTCCATTCTTCCAGTTGAATATGAATTAAACCATTTGTGCACTGTCCCACTCATATCACAATACTTAAGTTTATCTATAAGAATTTCGTGATTCACACAGTCAAAAGCCTTTGAGAGATCCCAATGAGCTATGATCAGTTTTTCAGTGCATTTAATATTTGATCAGTGAAAGCATATATAGCATTTTCTGTTGAAAAGGCTTTCTGAAAACCAAATTGACATTTTGTTAGTACCTCATTTTTACAAATAGGTGATGGTACTCTTGAATAAATTACTTTTTCAAGAATTTTTGATAAAGCTGTCAGAAGTGAGACTGGACGGTAGTCTTTTTATGCAATGATTTAGCAATAGCGTATTTCGGTCTATCTGAAAAAATGCCCTGTATTAGTGAGCTCTTAAATATGTGGCTGAGAATCCTACTTATCTGTTGCGAACAAGCTTTTAGTACTCTGTTGGAAATGCCATCAACTCCATGTGAGCTTTTACTTTTGAGTGAATTTATTATTGTCCTAATTTACGTAGGAGAGGTGGGTTGAATTTCAATTTTATCAAATTGCGTCGGTATTTCCTCTTCTATAGACAGCCTTGCATTTTCTAATCAATAGCTGTATTCCGTTTCCTCTAGAACACTTACTTCTTGTTAACAAACTTTTTATTGAGTGGGGATAGAAGTACAGTCTTCCTGTGCTCTCAGTTGCTCTGTTTCCCTTTTAACAATATTACAAATTGTTTTAATTTTATTATCAGATGTGCTAATTCAGACATTATGAGCATACTTCTAAGACGTTTTAATAACTCTTCTTAAAACAGTGCAGTAATTTTTATAATGTTTCGCTGTTACTGGAATTTTACTCCTCCTAGCTATAAGATACAGTTCCCTTTTCTGGTTACAAGATATTTTTATCACTTTAGTAAGCCATGGCTTTTTAGATGATTTCTTACAATAATATTTCTCTGTTTTCTCAGGGAAATTGTTTTCAAATATTCTCACAAAGGTATCATGAAATATGTTTCATTTTAAATTAGCCTCAGGTTCCCTGTAGACCTCAGCCCAGTGTAACTGTCACACGCTTTACCTAAAATTTTCAATTGTTAAATCGTTAACTGAACGCGCTATTTTGGAGGATTATCTTACATTGCATATGGAGCTATGTCACTAGACTCCTGCAAAAAACACCAGTGCCGGCCGCGGTGGTCTAGCGGTTCTGGCGCTGCAGTCCGGAACCGCGGGACTGCTACGGTTGCAGGTTCGAATCCTGCCTCAGGCATGGGTGTGTGTGATGTCCTTACGTTAGTTAGGTTTAAGTAGTTCTAAGTTCTAGGGGACTTATGACCTAAGATGTTGAGTCCCATAGTGCTCAGAGCCATTTGAACCAAAAAACACCAGTGACATTCTGATTTAGTCTACTTTGATTGTGTTACTGTCAATATGCATCTTTCCATTAAAATATTTGTACCTTTTATAAATAAATAGACATCTGGAACTGATAACAGTATGTGGACCGCAAAGACGGGCCCCTTGCCTACTATTCCAGTTTGTGAAATCAGCATATCAATGGCGCCTTCCATTTTCGAAATATTTACAGCGCAAGTTTTACAAGATTGTCCTGTATATGATACAATTTCTTTAGGTTGTGTGAGAGATCTTTCAACAATTCTGTAGCCTACTACTGTAGTCCAAAATGTTCAGATGTGTGTGAAATGTTATGGGACTGCTAAGGCATCAGTCCCTAAGCTTACACACTAGTTAACCTAAATTATCCTAATGACAAACACTCACACCCATGCCCGAAGGAGGACTCGAATCTCCGCCGGGACGAGCGGCACAGTCCATGATTGCAGCGCCTTAGACTACGGTAGTCGTTGAACTCTTCAAACACTGTCGTCTTGACAGCCAAATGCGTTTCATACAGCACTGTGCAAGTTAATATATGATTTTTTTGAAAGATATAATCGCCATTTGACTATACAACAGGTTCCATTTTACAATCTAGATTTCGGCCTTAGGCCATTCTCAAGTGTTACAAGTATCAAAAATCATTAAAATTGAGTAGAACGCAAGTCATCGTTAAAATACATATCTTCGGTTATATAAATCGTTTACTGGAAGATACATATTTTGACGATGACTCGTGTTCTACTCAATTCTAAAGATTTTTGATATTTGTAACACTTGAAAATGGCTTAAGGCCGAAATCTAGATTGTGGAGTGAAACCCGTTGTATAGTCAAATGGCGATTATATGTTTCAAACTGTTTTATATGTCCGTGGCTCCACACCAAAGTAAAACCATACTATATGATTGTCAATACAACTCCACAAAAAGCTGCTTTGCAAGAACACTTACAGATGTGCTTTAGTAGAAGAGATAACCCAAAGACGACTTAGAAGTCAGAAAAGTAAGAAGAACACGGTGGCTATGGCTTTTAATTCCTGGTGCACACGCTATAGTTTATTACATGCGTGGTTGTTCTGGCAAATTGTCACTGTCTAGCCCGCGCTGCTCTCCTACTGGTCACTTGTTACCTCGGACAGAACAACTGGCGCTCTCTCGGCATGTAGAGAGGCCGGCTGCAGAATTCGCAGTGCGGAGCGAGCTGCGCAGGCTGTTATTGGAAACGCAGTGCGGACGCTTCCGCAGTTAGAGCCGGCAGTAAGCGGAACAGCGTCCGTAACTGGGGAGGGCTTATTTTTCCGATACGCCGTTTACTGGCCGGCCGGTCGGTCGCTGGTCCGCGCGGCGGGTGTGTCCGCCGTGACCCAGATGCGGCAGTAGCAGCAACAACAGTAGCAGCAGCAGCGACACACGGTAATATACGTAGCGGCGGGGCTACCACACAGCACAACACAGCCCGCCCCAGTGGGGGAGGCACCGGGTCAGGGACGCAGAATCCCTGCAGCGGCGTCCCCACACGGGGGAAACTGTGTCACGGCGGCTGTGGAAACTCGGTAGAGAGGGGTGAGGCGCTCTACAGAACACGTGTAGGTGAAAAATATCCTTTCAGGTGTTACATACTGCAGCGTGATATTCATCTGGCCTTTAACGCTCACACTACCAAAGGGTGAGGAGGGGAGGGGATGGGGGCAACTTTATGCCTTTTGAAAATATTTTAATTCTACTTCATATTTTAAAGTTGTGAAAATGTATTTATTGTATTTTTATAATCATTTCCGATACTAGTTTCCGTAGTTGTTTTAAATTGTTCGTTACAACTTAAGCGGTAATTTAAGTCTTCGTAGCGAATGTGACACATCTGTATAGATTTAAAAATTACATTTAAAAATTACATTTAACGAAGTTTGTATTTTTAAGAAAATTTTTTGTTGTGGTCGTGAAGTACCCCTCCTATTGGTGTACACATTACGAAAAAAGGATTGTGTTGCTAAGATGGTGCTGAATGATATTTTCAGGTTCTGGAGCCTACGTGAACATCAGTATCTCAAAGCTAATAACAATTCAGGAAAGGTAGATTCTTTGTTTCCGTAGAAATGTTGGAACACGTGAGGCAATACCGACCATACGACTTATCTTAGAGAATAGATTAAAGAAAGCCAAGCGTACGTTTCTGGCATTTATAGACTTAGAGAAAGCTTTTGACAGTGTTGATTGGAATACCCTCTTTCATATTCTGAAGGTGGCAGGGGTAACATACTGGGAGGGAAAGGCTAATTACAATTTGTACAGAAACCAGATGGCAGTTATAAGAGTCGAGTGGCATGAAAGGGAAGCAATGAGACAGGTTTGCAGCCTATCCCCGATGTTATTCAATGTGTATATTGAGCAAGCTCTAAAGGAAACAAAAGGAAAACGGAGTAGGAATTAAAATCCATGTAGAAGACTTTGAGGTTTGCCGATGAAATTGTAATTCTGTCAGAGACAGCAAAGGACCTGGAAGAGCAGCTGAATGGAATGGACAGTGTCTTGAAAGGAGGATATAAGATGAACATCAACAAAAGCAAAACGAGGATAATGGAATGTAGTCGAATTACATCGGGTGATGCTGAGGGAATTAGATTAGGAAACGAGACACTTACAGCAGTAAATAAGTTTTGCTATTTGGGGAGCAAAATAACTCACGATGGCCGAAGTAGAGAGGATATAAAATGTAGACTGGCAATGGCAAGGAAAGCGTTTCTGAATAAGAGATATTTTGTTAACATCGAGTATAGATTTAACTGTCAGGAAGTCGATTCTGAAAGTATTTATATGGAGTGTAGCCATGTATGGATGTGAAACACTTTCGAAACACTTTCGAAATGTGGTGCTACAGAAGAATGCTGAAGATTAGATGGGTAGATCACATAACTAATGAGGAGGTATTGAATAGAATTGGGGAGAAGAGAAATTTGTGGCACCAACTTGACTAGAAGAAGAGATCGGTTGGTAGGATATATTCTGAGGCATCAAGGAATCACCAATTTAGTATTGTAGAGCAGCGTGGAGGGTAAGAATCGTAGAGGGAGACGAAAAGATGAATACACTAAACAGATTCAGAAGGATGTAGGCTGCATTAGGTACTGAGAGATGAAGAAGCTTGCACAGGATAGAGTAGCATTGAGGGGTGCATCAAACCAGTCTCTGGACTGAAGACGTAACTGGGCAATAACGTTAGCAGTTTACAAAGCAAATCAGCAATAATATCTGGGACGACTTCAGCGTTAAAACATAAGGTGGAAAACATTCTTAACTGAAAGAAGATCATAACACACAATTATGAATCGGTCTGCTACTGGTACCATAACCAGACAGCTCCCACAACAAGCTAATCAAAGTCTCTAACAAACTACCTATGCACATACTCGATAATTCTTATACAACAGCACAAACAATAGATTATATACAAAGAACAATTTGAATTCTCAGCAGAACGCCTCAGCAACTAAGTTTCCTCACGGAGTAATTCGGAACGTTACTCATATGTAGACGAGCGATTTGGCCACCGGGAAGTAGTATGAGGGACAGTGAAATTGTACGGCTGAACGCTAGTGGGTTCAGGGCTCAGGGGGCGCCACGGCAGGTGTGGTTAGGTGACTGGTACGGGCAAGTCCAAGTACAAAGACAAGCAGCGCCGCCGGAAATGGGTAAATCACAAGCTGGTAATTCTGGATGGCTGTTGCCTACATGGCCTTTGTGCAGGAGATGCACAAGAAATGGTTGATTATCAGACAAGCTGAAAGACCACTTCTTATAGCCCTTCAAGATCCTATTATAATTTACAGTCAAATATTAAAGCAAACCTGAATACATCTTTGATCTCAGAAAAATGAGGTCCATGCAGTGAAATAACAATATTTTCAATCTCATTAAAATTACAGAAGTTAATGTGTAACAGTGAATAAACGTTTCCACAGTGAACCACTGAATTATCTACTTTTAAACGCTTCATACGATTGCAACAAACAATATCTCATTTCATAGGATTGCATGACAGCCGTCATCCGTGAAAGCCACTCATCTGCATGTGTTGTTTTATTGACTTAGGACGTCTTTTGTATGTTCTTTGTTACACAAATGTTTGTCAAAACATCGTATTCTCCACATTTAGAGAGCAAATGAATATAGCATGAATACCTCATATCTTGACACACTTGTGTAGTTACTTGTTTCCCATTTTGATAGTAATTTTATTTAAATGTTGACTGCAAATGCTACTGAAACACTGTGCTAATTTAAAAGTGGTCAGTCGCATGTGTTAGCAGACACCACAGTTTAAAAGAGAACCAAAAGACTCTTCAGTCAAGAAGGACAAAATAGCTTTTTCAGCAATATTTAACATCGATCTGTTGTCAGCAAACATGAACAGACTTGCAGAAGAATAGTAGTTTATTTATTTATGAAGAAACCTTATATGTAATTATTGTGAATGATCTGAGTATGACCAAATATATATAATATTTCTTTATTTAAACATTGTTGTAATATATTAGTTTAGCCTGGGAAGTGGTCAAGTTGAATCAGATCATGTCTGTAGAAATTAATAATGATGTGTTTTTGGTGGAGACGGCCTTCAGCCAATGGAAAAGCTGATAGTACTGGAGCACTATGGGAATAAAGAGGAGAGAGGGACTTCTCGAATGAAGAGCTCAAGGGAGCGATTCTGGTCACTGGGACGTTCGTTCTGGAAGAAGGCAGACGAGCCTGTTGTGTCGAGTGATATTTTATCGAGTGGGGGATAGATTCTGGGTGGTGAATAGACACTATGAGACGTTAACTTTTGAAAATATTTTACATGGAGACCTAGCGGAAGGCAGACTTGAGTAGGTAATGTGTGATATTCGGTTGCGTCGGTGTTAGACTCTCGTCGGTGACTGGCCGCCAAGTACTTTAACTTTTTAAGGGACTTTATATTTCAAGATGACCGAATGTGCTCCAGAGTAGGACTCTTAACTTTTTCCACTTGTATTACAGAACTGAGGGTAGCATGGTATGAGTTTCTACTCGTCATCACACATGCGTTAATTTGTAAATCAACGTAATTAACTCTGAACTGTTTTGAGTTGGTGAATATTTCGTGTATTGTGATTCCGAAATGGACTTAGTTTTTATGCATCTTTGATGACTATTTGGTTTGGGGATTTTGGTACCATTCTCGTAACGCTTTCAACGTAACTTTACTGCGTTTGATAAAAGGTATTTTTTGTATGTACTTTAACTGAATATCGTAGGACTACTTCCCATTTATTTGAGATGTCCTTTCTTCAGTAAACGTTATTCAATATAATTCTCTATAATCTACATCATTTACAGCCCTTGGAATAGAGCCCTTGTTATTAAATTAATTTAATTTTTATTTTCTATTTTCTGTATTTTATTAACTTGTAATTCTAGCCAATGCATAGACTATTTAACTGCAGTATCAAAGCTACAGATTATTATTTGCAGCGAATTAGCTGTAGGGGTACGAACACAGATGCGCACAGCCTCACCCTATGACTACAGTGAAATAGTCTTTTTAAACAGAGCCGTTATAGCCCAAGTGTCTAAAGTACAAATGACCGCAGTTTAAGACGGAACTGTTTTGCTCGCAAAGAATGTTGTTTGGAATAACACCTACAGTGGTAGTAAACTCTAGGTACCATCGCAAATTCGAACGAAACTGTTTAAGAATCATAAATTAATCACGCTCATTGAGTGTAGTTAAGAAATCTGAACTGCTGTGAATCACAGTACTATCAGTAAGGACATACAACTTATGACACGCAACCACAGACATACGTGCAGAATTTTTGGGTATCAAACATACATGAAGCTGTAACATCGAAAATGCAGGATGCATGGCACCTGCTACCGATATATAATTCTTATTTTTAATTGTATGTAAATATTTGTAATTTAAATGCTTTCTTTTATTGAGTAAAGACATTGCTTCACTGTATGTGTACATTTAGGTAGAAGTCAGTTGACGTTTCATTGTAATTATCTGTGAAACTTATAAGCTCTGGGAAAAAGCCAAAGGAATTGTTATTTGCATCGACTAGCAACGATAACTGCAGTGCTTGTGCGTTGTAAAATCTTTGAGTAGGGAGTTGTTGCGCAGTGCGCGCAGAGAGAGCGAGAGGCGGGTTCCAGGGCTTTTAGTGTGCGGAAGTGTGGTGTTTTAACGCTCTCGCAGTAGAGAGTACCATTTCGGCGGCATCATGTACGCGCGCCGGCCAGATGACTAGAAACAGGAGGAAGGACAGTGGACGGGCGGAAGAGGCTGTATTAATTACGATTGCCCGTTCCTGTAATTAGCCATGGCCCCACAAGATGCTACCGCCTTCAACAACAGCAGCAGTTCCAGCAACACAGATTCGTCGTCGGCTCAGAGTTCCGTCGCACGCACAGCACTGAAGTGAGACTGTTCATTGGTAGAAAGTATTAACGGCTAACCCAGCAACACAACTGAATGTGATTTAATGAATGAACTGTATTTAAATACTGATCAGTTAAATTCAGGGCGATTGTGTCCTCATTGCCCCCAGATATTGTTACCAAGCAGGGTCCTTGTTCCATTTTTTCCTTACATGCTAACCGAAGTTTGAGAATCTATCACTGGAAAAAAATCCAAATCTAAAGAAAATGCACAAATAAGAGTGCGGAAGTTTTATTTATTTTACATATAGCTTGGAGCACATGGCTGTTTGGTATGGAACGTATTCTACTATTTAATTCTGTTCAAGTCAGTAAAAAATGTTCAGTTGTTCAGACAATAATATGAAATCCAATTTGAAAATTAAGTAACTGCAAACTAAAAAGTGCTTGCCTTTCTCTAAATTTCTTTGATGACGTTATGTTGAGGTCTCTGAAAGTCAATGTTCACGTAACGAAGATCAATACTAACACACAGTTTAAGTGGATATTTTCAAATCATTACTCTACTGCCTTTTTCAATATTTAATGACAAACTTAACGTAAAAGTGACTTCTCAGTTTTCTTTATCATTACATACTCACTTAAAATTAGTGTCAAAAACGTGACAACCTTCAGTAGCCACGTCACTGTTTGATAATAAATGTTTTTCTTTCCCATCATCTTGTACAGGATTTTGGATGTAAATCGTCCTAGTGGGCTGGCGACCGTAATTATTTCCTTTTCGTTCACTAGTGTAACTTTTGGATTCATAATCAGTGGTACTCCTTTTCTGTCCAGTGTTGTTCTGAGTGAATGCACAAAATAACTTTCATTTTTCCAAATTTTAGCCCTTTTTATTTTTAGTAAACTTTTCTATCAGAAAGATCGGTTGTACGCTTTCCCGCTACTTATCGGTATTACTTCTTGGGGTAAGATAGCCTTATCCAATTAGAGAAATTCCATTAGGTATACACGCGATCCACGGTCATATTTTATATCGCAAGCAGGATAGGTCGATTAGTAAGGTGGAGGCTACAATGCACTGTTCTTGTACCACACTGTGTAGTGTATCATTGATAAAAACTACCATCACGTACAGTCAGCTGCAAAAGCACGCAGGTTATGCTCCACTGGACACGCAGAAGCCTTTTTCTTCGCATCGCCTACGATCTCTGTCCATCTGGCGGAGAAAGATATCATCCACTCCTCTAGACTGTTACGCCCACCCCGTGCAGACTGTAGTGGTGGTCCAGCAGCACACCACCTTCTTGAGGCCCACCCTCACAGCTCTGACCAGAACTCGTTCGTTCGTCTGCGTCCAGCAACTGACTACACTGCTATCTCTTCAGCTCGCATGCTGGCCAGCCACAGACTTCCACTTCGCTGGCCATCTCTAAGCACAGGCCGAGACAAGACTGCAAGGAGATGGGTAAGCGACCAGACGTTTCCTCAGAAAGCCTGTATCAAAGGAATGGACAAAGATATCAGGTGGTTTTGTTTAGCAGCTCAGTCTAATTATTTCTTGTTTCACAGATCTGTTATCATTGAGCGAATACAACAGGGGTCATAATTTTATCAATTTTTGTCAGCTAGGGACTTTTCTGTTGTGGTATGGCTTCCGTTTGGCACGACCAAGAGGGTTTTTCAATTGCAGTATTTTTCCTTCATAAATTCACGTGGTTGTCCAGTACTTTACCATTCCGGTAGTTGATTCAGGTTTATCGTCTGACGAATTCTGTGACCGTTTTGTCCAGATTTTACCCATTTTTCCTTGTCCTATATGAGTTCCTTTGTGTGATACAGTGTGTGTACTTCTGCCTCAAACACCTACACATAACTCGGCATCACGTTTAAATGCTTAATAAATTTATTCGGGTGATTTACGCCGCTTCACAGAAAGTATTTGTTCACAATTTTTATCCGTTTCTTTGTGTAATGTCTTTGTGTTCTACCGGGTCCATGTTGCGGAAAGCGGCCACAGAATGGACAGTATTTCCCTTATCTGAGTTGAAACATGGTGTTACCGCCAATGGCCTTAATAATTCTTTCCCGTATCTGATAAATTTAACCAGAATAAAGTGTGCTTAGTGAATATTCTCTCTTGAACCATCGAGCCTGTAATCGAGCTGCTGCATGATTCTGGGCTTCTCCCGCAGGTACATCGCCGTTCAACCTTTCGTGAAATCAGTATTCAGTAATACTTCCACTTTCTCGCTTGTAATGGTCTCCGATAACTCAAACCATAATGAAACCAGTGATTTCTTAAGCTCATCACGCATGTAACCACCACCACCAAGTCCTGTTCAATGCCTCAGCCACTGACTTTCAATGTCTGTTATTAATTAATCGTCTCGGTTTATCTCTTTTCAGCCAGCCGGAGTGGCCGAGCGGTTCTAGGCGCTTCAGTCTGGAACAGCGCGACCGCTACGGCCGCAGGTTCGAATCCTGCCTCGGGCATGGATGTGTGTGATGGCCTTAGGTTAATTAGGTTTATGTAGTTCTAATTTTTAGGGGACTGATGACCTTAGATGTTAACTCCCATAGTGCTCAGAGCCATTTGAACCATTTTTTTTCTCTTTTCGTTTCCCACGCAACACAGCATGTGAACATACGTCAACGAGTCCGATCTGAGACCAGATGCTGTCCATGATTTACTATGCTTTCCCAGTTCAGGGCAGAGCCAGATTAAAGGAACATGTTTAATTACTATAAACTGAAACTGCGTAAGAAATATGCAGGCATATTGTGCGCCCGAAGCGATGTCTTGCTCATTCTTTGTCAATTGATTTTTCTAGTTAAAAATGAACGTCATTATTGTGTAAAAGAAACCAACTCTTCCTTCTTGTCTAATCATATGGACCTCAATGCCTGAGAGAAAAACCTTTGACCAACTGTAAATAAAATTAAAAGTAAAGATCAGACTTACCAACCACTAGAATTTTGCACTATGTGCACACCATAGAAAGTCAAATACCAGGCACTATTTCAACTAAACCAAGACGTCCCTTCCTATGATGGTCCCCATAATCCTACTGCGTTACCCATTGAATTTTTTGTAACCTCTGTAGGTAAGAAATCATACAAATGAATAAAATTTTAATCGGATCTTTAGTGTGCTAATCAAATCCGTGGGCCTATTTTCCATTGAAAACATATTGGTATCGTGATGGTACAGTGGTTTTTACATTATCAGTTAGTGTAGCAACGGAATATGGCAAGTGTCCGCCAGAAGTTATGTATATTTTGTTGTTTCTTATCTTTCATGAGCGGCGCAGCAGCTAAGCGGCGGCGGAAGGAATCTTCCACCAGGACCGGAGTGTTGCAGTCGCCGGACGCAGACGTCAGAGGGGCGACGGCCGTGCGAAGGAAGAAGATGCCGGAAGTTTCTCTTAGATGCTGTGGCCTAAGTTGTTAACAATAAAATTATGTTTCATGATCGAAAATGTAGCTTCGCTCCTATGTCAGAGTTCGATGTTAGCTGTTCTGAAAGAAGCAGGCTTGATGACAGATGTACGGTGAAATACTTACGGTGCGGTCATTTGTATGTGGTGTTACTAAATAAAGCGTTTTGTGTCTTCTAAAGTGTTAAAGGATTAATTATTTTGGAAATTGATGACTCCAGTTTATTCACATTGAGATATGTGTGAAAATCAGGAAAAGCGTTGAGTTTTACTGAATGAAAATTCATGTACCTTTCGATGCTACAAGAAAGTGATATTTAATCTCTGACTTATCGAGTTTGAACGGTAAATCTTCGAATGATTTTCAGAGCATAGTGATATGGTAGGATATACCAGTGAAACATTATCAGTTTTATTATTCAACAGGTGTCTAAATTGAAAAAAATTATACAATTCATAATTTTCTGCATTTGAGTATTTTAATACGCTCACCAGAGATCACTATGCTTACAGAGCTTGGTGTTAACAGTCATCCTTGGTTCACATAGTAACGGATAAACGAATAGAAGAATATCTTTCGTTTCAACTCACCAAAAGGTCGTTTTCCTTAAGCATCTATACTATTCAGTGCCCACAATTCGACAGGTAGAGCGGTGGGAAACTGTCTAAATAGAAATCTTTACTCATCTTCGGATGTACAGAGATGCGGTTTGACGCGATCTCGGTGAAAGGGGTAGTGGAACTTACTGCGCATACGAGCTACGCAAGATACGCTCCGCCAGAAATGTCTTCAAGCTTCTAATCTCTAATATACCTACAGAGAGATTTCAATGTGACTCATCTTGAGAAGCATTCAAATTAGAGAAAGGTGGGTCAGTGACAAAGTTGCCTACAATCTTTACAAGGCAGGCCAAGTAAATTGTTTAAAGAAAGAAATCGAAGTAACACTACCGCCCACCGACGTGACAGAATTTTCAAGCCCTGCATCATGCGCAAAAAAGCTTTCTTAAGGAAATCGAGACTGTAAAACTTGCCGGAGGACCAAGTAACCGTCTTTAAAATGCTCAACTAGATAGTGAAATTCAAACACATTACGATGCCGCAGGTCCGTTGCTCAGAAATGTGTGGCAAAATTCATGAAAATGCTGACTTTGCACAGGCAGGAAAACAATGCTCACCTAAAATTTATAGTTTAGATACACTGTTCGCTTGTCTTACTTCGTCTACATCTACATCTACACGGATACTCTGCAAACCACATTTTAGTGGATGGCAGAGGTTTCATCAAACCACCTTCACAATTCTCTATTATTCCAACCAAGTATAGCACGCGGAAAGAACGAACACCTATATCTTAACGTACGAACTCTGATTTCCCTTATTTTATCGTGGTGATCGTTTCTCCCTATGTAGGTCCGTGTCAACAAAATATTTTCGCTTTCAGAGTGGATGATTGGTGATTGGAGTTTCGTGAGAAGATAACATCTCAACGAAAAACGCCTTTCTCTTAATGATGTCCACCCCAAATCCTGTATCATTTCAGTTACACGCTTTCCCTCATTTCGCGATAATACAAAACGTGCTGCCCTACTTTGAATTTTTTCGATGAACTCCGGCCTATCTCGTAAGGATCCCACACCGCGCAGCAGTATTCTAAAAGAGGACGGACAAGCGTAGTGTAGGCAATCTCCTTAGTAGATCTGTTACATTTTCTAAGTGTCCTCCCAATAAAATGCGGTCTCTGGTTAACCCTCCCCACAACATTTTCTATGAGTTCCTTCCAATTTAAGTTGTTCGTAATTGTAATTCGTAGGTATTTAGTTGGATTTACGGCCTTTAGATTTGAGTGATTTAACATATAATCGAAGTTTAACGAATTCCTTTTAGAATTTATGTGGATGACCTCAATTTTTCGTTATTTAGGGTCAACTGCCAATTTTCGCACCATTCAGATATCTTTTCTAAATCGTTTTGCAAATTGTTTTGATTTCTGATGACTTATTTGTCGATAAACGACAGCGTCATTCGCAAACAACCTAAGACGGCTGATCAGATTGTCTCCCAAATCGTTTATACAGATAAGGAACAGCAAAGGGCCTATAACACTACCTTGCGGAAGATCGGAAACCGCTTCTGTTTTACTCGATGACTTTCCATCAGTTACTACGAACTGTGACTTCTCTGACAGGAAATCACAAATTCAGTCACATAATTGAGACAATATTGCATAAGCGCGCAATTTCACTATAAGCCGCTTGTGTGGTACAGTATCAAAAGCCTTCCAAAAATCCAGAAATACGGAATCGATCTGAAATGCCTTGTCAATAGCACTCAACACTTCATGCGAATGAAGAGCTAGTTGTGTTTCACAAGAACGATGTTTTCTTCGAAGTAATTCTTAATGTTCGAACACAATTTATGTTCCAAAATCCTGCTGCATATCGACGCTAATGATATAGGCCTGTAATTAAGTGGATTACTCCATTCTTGAATACTGGAGTGGCCTGTGCAACTTTCCAGTCTTTGGGTACGGATCTTTCGTCGAGCAAACGGTTGTATATTATTGTTTAGTATGGACCCAATGCATCGGCATACTCTGAAAGAAACCCAACTGGTATACATTCTGGACCAGAAGACTTACTTTTATTAACTGATTTAAGTTGCTTCACTACTCCGAGGATATTTACTTCTAATTTACTCATGTTGGCAGCTGTTCTTGATTCGAATTCCTCTCCAGTGCTACTTCTACTTCTCAGAGTATCAATTGCAACCTACGTCCTCAATTTTTTGCTGGATGTATTCTAATCTCTATCTTCCTCTAAAGTTTTTGTCCTCTACAGCTCCCTCTAGTACCATGTAAGCTATTACCTCATGTCTTAACAGATGTCCTATCATACCGTCCCTTCTCCTTATCAGTGTTTTCCACATATTCCTTTCCTTCCCGATTATGCGCAAAACCTCCTCCTTCCTTCCTTTATCAGTCCACATAATTTTCAACATTCGTCTGTAGCGCCCCTTCTCAAATGCTTTAATTCTCTTCTGTCTCGGTTTTCCCATAGTCCATGTTTCACTAGCATACAATGCTGTACTCGGGACGTATGTTCTGAGAAATTTCTTCCTAAAATTAAGGCTTATGTTTGATACTAGTAAACTTCTCCCTTTTTGTCAGAGCTAGTCTGCTTTTGATGTCCTCCTTGCTCCGTCAGTCACTGATTACACTCCTGGAAATGGAAAAAAGAACACATTGACACCGGTGTGTCAGACCCACCATACTTGCTCCGGACACTGCGAAAGGGCTGTACAAGCAATGATCACACGCACTGCACAGCGGACACACCAGGAACCGCGGTGTTGGCCGTCGAATGGCGCTAGCTGCGCAGCATTTGTGCACCGCCGCCGTCAGTGTCAGCCAGTTTGCCGTGGCATACGGAGCTCCGTCGCAGTCTTTAACACTGGTAGCATGCCGCGACAGCGTGGACGTGAACCGTATGTGCAGTTGACGGACTTTGAGCGAGGACGTATAGTGGGCATGCGGGAGGCCGGGTGGACGTACCGCCGAATTGCTTAACACGTGGGGCGTGAGGTCTCCACAGTACATCGATGTTGTCGCCAGTGGTCGGCGGAAGGTGCACGTGCCCGTCGACCTGGGACCGGACCGCCGCACGGATGCACGCCAAGACCGTAGGATCCTACGCAGTGCCGTAGGGGACCGCACCGCCACTTCCCAGCAAATTAGGGACACTGTTGCTCCTGGGGTATCGGCGAGGACCATTCGCAACCATCTCCATGAAGCTGGGCTACGGTCCCGCACACCGTTAGGCCGTCTTCCGCTCACGCCCCAACATCGTGCAGCTCGCCTCCAGTGGTGTCGCGACAGGCGTGAATGGAGGGACGAATGGAGACGTGTCGTCTTCAGCGATGAGAGTCGCTTCTGCCTTGGTGCCAATGATGGTCGTATGCGTGTTTGGCGCCGTGCAGGTGAGCGCCACAATCAGGACTGCATACGACCGAGGCACACAGGGCCAACACCCGGCATCATGGTGTGGGGAGCGATCTCCTACACTGGCCGTACACCACTGGTGATCGTCGAGGGGACACTGAATAGTGCACGGTACATCCAAACCGTCATCGAACCCATCGTTCTACCATTCCTAGAGCGGCAAGGGAACTTGCTGTTCCAACAGGACAATGCACGTCCGCATGTATCCCGTGCCACCCAACGTGCTCTAGAAGGTGTAAGTCAACTACGCTGGCCAGCAAGATCTCCGGATCTGTCCCCCATTGAGCATGTTTGGGACTGGATGAAGCGTCGTCTCACGCGGTCTGCACGTCCAGCACGAACGCTGGTCCAACTGAGGTGCCAGGTGGAAATGGCATGGCAAGCCGTTCCACAGGACTACATCCAGCATCTCTACGATCGTCTCCATGGGAGAATAGCAGCCTGCATAGCTGCGAAAGGTGGATATACACTGTACTAGTGCCAACATTGTGCATGCTTTGTTGCCTGTGTCTATGTGCCTGTGGTTCTGTCAGTGTGATCATGTGATGTATCTGACCCCAGGAATGTGTCAATAAAGTTTCCCCTTCCTGGGACAATGAATTCACGGTGTTCTTATTTCAATTTCCAGGAGTGTATTTTAGTGCAAAGGTAGCAGAATTCCTTTGTCTACATCGTGATTCAAATGGTTCAAATGGCTCTGAGCACTATGGGACTTAACATCTTAGGTCATCAGTCCCCTAGAACTTAGAACTACTTAAACCTAACTAACCTAAGGATATCACACAACACCCAGCCATCACGAGGCAGAGAAAATCCCTGACCCCGCCGGGAATCGAACCCGGGAACCCGGGCGTGGGAAGTGAGAACGCTAGCGCACGTCACGAGATGCGGGCTATCTACATCGTGACCATCAATCCTGATATTAAGTTTCCCGCTGTTCTCGTTTCTACTACTTCTCGTTACCTTCTTCTTTCTTCGATTTACTCTCAACGCATACTGTGTACTCATTAGACTGTTCATTCTGTTCAGCAGATCATGTAATTCTTCTTCACTTTCACTCTCTCTTAACAACATGTGGACAGGGTGGGTTCTTCCTTGGCTCGGGTATGAGGCAGAATGAAACAGCATTTTTACATAAGATAACTTTTATTGAAAGTTTTGTACAACTAATTCCTTACTAGATGTTCTGGCTCGGAGAGCGGCAGCTGTGTCGTTTGCGAAGCCTTCTGCTGCGGCAGCGGCGGCGTCTGATTACGCGTGGCGGTGTGTATCTCGTGTCGCCGTTTCGCCCAGTTGACTGGAGATGCGCCTCGTGCGGTGGCCCGTTTAATTATTGAGAGCGAAGTTGTGCATCGGACGGTGATACCTTGGATGTGGCTTCCCAGTGTTTCTCTTCTCTAAGCGGCCGCGTGTGTTGTGCGTCGGCCAGCGGAGCGGCGCGGCGGGGGAAGGCCACCGTCCTGGACTCGAACAACGGACTCCCGCTCGCCAGTCTTCGGCTGTCAGATCTTCATTCCAGCTCACAGGTGACTGCTGGTGTGAGGCCGTCTCCTTCCCGTCCTCACGAGTCACCCGGGTACATAAAAATCAGTCTTCAAATACCTTTTAACTTCTGTCTTCTGGCGCCGAGGCTGCTGCTTGCTATTCCATTACAGCGGCGGACTTGGTGCGTCTGTGTATGATGTAGTCTCTTCTTGCATGACGGTCTTCAGCACCGAAACTGACTGAAAACTACTGCTACTCTTGTCGGGCCCACTGCGTCTCACGTATTTATTTACTTCAGTTCACTGGAGGTGAATGACTTCACGGTCATTACCTCTTCTGTCACATTGAAAAGCTTCTCGAAGAATCTTCTTAACGTCGGACATTGGCTCTTGGAATGTAGGCGAGGGCCTTTGATCACATGTGACAATCGAGAAACACGTGAGCTGGTCGTGCGATGCCCTGACGGCTGAATCGACAGCTTCCGCTTATGTGGGGAGGGCGATGGCTTCTCCAGAACGTGCTGACTTCATGATCATTGGCTCTTGTGTCACTGCTGCTCTGCCCGCTGTTTGCCCGTGTGAAACTCTTCTAAACTAAACTAAGTTTTTCATTTATTTTCTAATTTCTACCTCACTTCACACTGATTTCACTAATTTATTCACCTATCTTAAGTATCACTCAACAGCATGTATGCCAGAGATATCGTTGTCGGTGTTGGGTTGCTGCCGATTCTGACAAGAACAACCCTGTCACTGAACTGTTCACAGTAACACATTCTCTGCCCTACTTCCTATTGTTAACGAATCCTACTCATGTTATACCATTTTCTGCTGTTGTTGATATTACCCTATACTCATATGACCAGAAATTCTTGTGTCCTTTCCACTTCACTTCTCTGACCCCTACTACATCTAGATTGAGCCATTACATTTCCCTTTCCAGATTTTCTAGTTCCCCTATCACGTTCAAGCTTCTGACATTCCACACCCCGACTCATAGAACATCACCATTTTGTTGATTATTCTGTCTTTTTCTCATGGTAACGTCCTCCTTGACAGTGCCCCCCCCCCCCCCCCCCCCCAGAGATCCAAATGAGGGACTAATCCGGAATCTTTCGCCAATGTAGAGATCATCATGACACTTCTGCAGTTATAGACCACGTGTCTTGTGGATACACGTTACATGTCTTTAATGCTGTGGTTTCCATTGCCTTCTGCATCCTCATTCCGTTGATCATTGCTGGTTCTTCCGTC